>NC_050189.1:836022-893522 GCF_008315115.2 Sander lucioperca
GTAGTAGTAGTAGTAGTAGTAGTAGCAGTAGTAGTAGTAGTAGTAGTAGTAGCGGTAGTAGTAGTAGTAGTAGTAGTAGTAGTAGTAGTAGTATAGTAGTAGTAGCAGTAGTGGTAGCAGTAGCAGTAGTAGTAGTGGTAGCAGTAGTAGTAGTAGTAGTATAGTAGTAGTAGTAGTAGTAGTAGTAGTAGTAGTAGCAGTAGTAGTAGTAGTAGTAGTAGCGGTAGTAGTAGTAGTAGTAGTAGTAGTAGCGGTAGTAGTAGTGGTAGCAGTAGTAGTAGTAGTAGTATAGTAGTAGTAGTAGTAGTAGTAGTAGTAGTAGTAGTAGTAGTAGCGGTAGTAGTAGTAGTAGTAGTAGTAGTAGCGGTAGTAGTAGTAGTAGTAGTAGTAGTAGTAGTAGTAGTATAGTAGTAGTAGCAGTAGTGGTAGCAGTAGCAGTAGTAGTAGTGGTAGCAGTAGTAGTAGTAGTAGTATAGTAGTAGTAGTAGTAGTAGTAGTAGTAGTAGTAGTAGCAGTAGTAGTAGTAGTAGTAGTAGCGGTAGTAGTAGTAGTAGTAGTAGTAGTAGTAGTAGTAGTAGTAGTAGTAGTAGTATAGTAGTAGTAGCAGTAGTGGTAGCAGTAGTAGTAGTAGTAGTCCATGTCANCAATAGTAATCAATAAAAGTCATGGTACTTCTAAAGACCTCCATCAGGTGTAACACTGCAGAAGGGATGTTAATTATCAGAGATATCACAGGACTTTATTACCACGAGGTCAACTCATGAAGAAGCTCCTCACTGAGATACGTGTTGACATGACTCATCAATAGTTCAGGTCTAATCCTTCAGGAAATGTTGTTTAATATCAGATCTCATCTCTTTCATAGTCACTGTCTCTCACCCCTAAAGACCATTTTATGTTTCTGAGTTAAATCTACTCTGTGACTCCGTACGGAGGTACGTGGAGATACCGAATCTGACGTCACCTCTCAACAACTTCAACTACAGGTTACGGCGCTCCACTGTAGCTGGGTAGCGTCACCGATGTACTGATGTACAAAGTCAACCAATACAATTCAAATGTTTAATTAATTAACATGTATTTTAAATATGGATAGTCACACCATTGTAGTCATTGTGCATGCAGTAGGCTGACTAAGGTAAGCAGTGATAGTTTGATCTGTTACTGTTACACGGGTAAACATGAACGCTACGGTCTTTATAAACTTCTTTCTTCTTTTCATTATCTTTTTAATAAACTATCTGTACACTTACAAAGTTCTCAATGCTTCTGTTTACATGTAGGGAACCTCATTATGCTACGACAGTAACAGAAAGTTTATGTTCCGTCAGGGGAACTATCGGCCAGGACTCAGTCTGGCTGGATGAATATCTTCCTTTCGGTTTTAGCTGCTGACTAACTACTCAACTAGCTAACGTTAGCTGCCACAAATCGCATCAATAAAACGTTATTATGTGGGGGAACTGCAGCTATTTTACCAGAATGACATGAATAAACATATTTTATCATCTTTTCACAATAACAGCTGATATTTACCAGAAGCTGCTTCAGTCAGAAGGATCAACAGGAGCAGAAATGGAGCCATGAGGTCTGACAGAGAGGTGATCTGCTGTCGTCTCTGTATCCCGACACTGTTCTCTCTGACAGTATAATATACTAATATATATATTTAGAGTATTTCCTCGACGCTAGGACTAGGGAGCAGTCGGTGGCTGTGAGGTCCTCTTGAGTCTGTGTATTGAACTTCCGACACTACACGGAGGACACAAGTTTACTGCACAAGGGAGGGAGGGGATAACAGACTGTATATAAGGGGATGGCAGTCTGGTTTGCATTTACATGAGAGGGCGGGACTTACAGGAGGACAGCTGCGTCATCTGAAGGAGAATCTAAACCTAAAGGACTGTAGGTCTAATAATGTAATAATGTGTGTGCGGGTTAATTAAAGATGAATGCCCAAAACTATTTTATCAGCAGGCAAGAGTTTTATTCAATTCCCAACTATAGTTAGTCTCTGATGGTGATACAGGTTAACAACGTTAACTACTACAAAACAGGCCCTCACACAATTTGGATGGATATATATATATATATATATATATATATATATATATATATATATATATATATATATATATATATATGATAAGTCTGTTTTAATGTCTTGATCTCCCTGTAGCCTCACAGATTTGTTTATATCCACAGAGGGTTCACCCCAACAAACTGTCTAAGTACACAGAGTTACTAGAGAACCACAGAAAGCCAAGTTCTCCTATCCCAGTGATACTCCTGTCCCCTGCAGGTATATGGACCGACTCCACACCTTTCCTCACATCAAGAAGCTGTCACTCAAAGTCAACACAGGTCTTCCTGCATCTGCATTTTATTGATTTCATTTTTAAGTACTTGAATTTACCTGGATTATTTTAATTTAAGTATGTATGTAATTAATTAATTTGAATTAATTTTATTGATTGGATGAACAATACTTTGCCTAAAGATGATTATTTTGTATTTTTGAATGTCTGATTGAATGCTTGTGTTAAAAAATAAATCAGACGTTACTCAACAGTTACTCAGTACTTGAGTAGTTTTTTTACCAAGCACTTTTTTACTCTTACTCAAGTAATTATTTGGATGACTACTTTTTACTTTTACTTGAGTCACATTATTCTGAAGTAATAGTACTTTTACTTGAGCACAATTTTTGGCTACCCTGACCCACCAAACCGTCGTTTACTCTAAAAATGGCGGTAGGCTGTTACTTGCTGTGCTGATACATCAGGCTCGTTGGAGAAGAACTGCACCTCGCCTACTTTTAAAGTATATATATATATATATATATATATATATATATATATATATATATATATATATATATTTAGTCTCTCTGACTTCTAATCATAACTATCAGCCTCACAACATGAGTTCTGTACAGAATCACACTTTAAATCAGACAAATAGCAGTTAAAATCCCTCCAGATCAAAATCAATAACAAGTTGATATAATACGTCATCATGTTGAGTTGATTCTGAACCAATCAGCTGTTAGATCAGCTGAGAGGCCAGCGTTTCCCAGCATGCCCCTGGGTCCGCCTGGGTTTTTTTTATTTTTATTCTCAATTAATTTATTGAAAGCATTTGCAGTTACAAACAACACATACAAGTACACATACACACAACTACAACATAAATACATAAAGAAATCATATCCCAGGCAGGGAGTCTGAGGAGTCCAGCAAGACTAATCAACAAGAGGTCCAGTTCATAGCATCACCTACAGTTAGAAGAGTCCAACACCATTCAGTCACTAAAGAGAAGTCCGTTAATAAGTTTGGATAAATTGAAGGACGTCTGATCAGAATGTTTCTGTGTGGGAACATTTCCAAAATAAATGGGAAATATCTTCTAATCTAATCTCAGAGATCAGATAGATAGATTTCTGCGACTGTGTTGGTTCAAGTCATCTTTCTAACTGTAGTTATTTAAATGACATTAGTACTACCAGTCAAAATGTATTTCAGATATTCAACATGTTGAAGTTTTAACTACAACAATCAAAGTTGTAGATATCTGACTAGTGAGAATATCATTTTAATATAATAATTGACCCTGAAGCTCAACACCAGACCAATACAAAACTAAAATAAAATAAAGTGGACGGTCCTGAAGGACTACACAAGGGTTACATGTTGAAACTGAAATAGTCCACGCCCTCCCTGCTGCTCCTTCCCTCCTTCTGTCTCTCTCTGTCCCTCTCCTTCCCTTTTTGTAACAAACATTTTTCATGCAGTTGGTCAAACATAAGATCACGCTTTTAGCTGAAAAAGTTGAATACAACACTTATTTATCACAAAACCAATACTGTATAATACATTAAAATATGTGACATAATATTTATACATCAAATCCTACCATTGAACTATTCCATGTAAAACCGTAACTGTTAGTTAAACATTATTCACACTTTCATAAATCCAGTCTCATTATCAGAAGAAACTGAAATGTATTGTAAATATAAATCCATCAACACATTTACATTTTCTCTTAACAAGACGACATCTTTCTATAAGACTAATTAAAATAATACATGAATAAAATAAAGTAAAGTCTACATGAGTGTTGTCACAGTGAAAGCTGATATTTACCAGAAGCTGCTCCAGACGTTAGGATCATCAGGAGCATTAATGGAGCCATGAGAGCTGAGAGAGAGTAACCTGTCATCTTTCTCTCCTTCTCTGTCCTCTCCCTCTCTTGATCTGTTTCTACTACTGTACTGTAGTGGGATCTTTTCTCTGTGAACTGATGAATGTGTGAGTGGCTGGAACTGAACATCACTACATACTATACCCGGTCTACGGGGCCCTCTGCTGGACTCAGAGTGTTCCTGATAACTCTTCACCTCCATGTTGTTTCTGTCTACACTGAACATGTGCAGCTGGCAGATAAACAACAATAAAACATACATATATACAGCATATTAACATATTAACATACTAACTTTACTGCTACATTTCACACTTCACACGGAGACCTGTCCTCTAATAACTGAACATAAAACAAACACTCAAACTCAACAATAACACTGATGATAAGAACATGGACATTCAACAACATGACGTAACATAACTTTAAACATCTTCTGATCCAACTTCTCTAAGTCCATCAGCAGCATTTCTGAGCTACACCATCTCTCTCTGGGCTGTCTTTCATTCTCAGTCACAACCTGACTGGAGGTGTGTCCTGCTGTAGAATGCTGGAATCCTATTGGCTGCCGATTGAGTCAGCTGACTGTGTGTGTGTGTGTGTGTGTGTGTGTGTGTGTGTGTGTGTGTGTGTGTGTGTGTGTGTGTGTGTGTGTGTGCGCAAAGCCAGTCTACTGTCAACATTAAATATCTACATTAACAGTATGTATTGCATGATTAAAATGTTGTGTATATTAAATGTATATGTATACAGTATATATATGTGTGTATGTGTTGGTATTTGTTCTAATAAATATTAATCACAGATTAACATTCATGTCAAACATTAAAACTTGTGTTGACATTAAAACAATCTGCCTTTTTTAATTAAAGAACATTTGAACTGATCTACATTTGACTTTTATCTGAACTATCAAATATGGAGTCATTTAGTTTTATGTATTTAAAGTAAAAGTACTTTGAGCGTTGTTCTAAAACCTGTCAGACTCTCCATGCAGCTGTCCAGACCGAGGTTGAGATATATCTCTCATCTCCCCGACCGCTCTGACTGAGACAATCATCAAACTAGTGTGAGAGTGTTTGTGAAATCCTGGACATGTTGGACAAAGGTGTCTTCAGCTGACACCAGAGACCTCCATCAGATTCAGATCTTAGTCTCTCAGGATCACATCCTTCCCCCAGTCTCTGCTCCTCCTCTACACATTTAACATATTCAGATATTCATACAACACACACAATAAGAATAATAAACAAGAATAAAAACACACAACAATGAAAATATAAAAGTAACAAATGGAGAATCCAAATGTAGAAAAATAAAGTATTTATTAAAATAAGATAAGAGTAAAACAGTTTAAGGCGCATTAATGTATCTGAATATTAAAACTGAGTTATTAACTTCCATCATGTCTCTGATCATTATTATTTCATCCATTCATTCATATTAAATAATTATCAACTGATTTCAAAGATCATCACTTTGGTATAGTTCACATTTCATAACATTTCCTTTAGAAACATCATGTTAATCTATTTCATAGATAATAATCCAGTTGAAGGTCTTATTTAGAGACAGACTGGTCCTCTATGTCCCCCTGAGATATTCTGATCATCAGTAACGGCTTGAGCACCGCTACCTCCCTACCAGACACTTTCTTATTTTTAACTGTCAATGCAAATGAAAAATAAATAATTCGACCTGACGGATCATCAGACTCATTCACATCAGAACTGAAACACTGGAAGAACAAACCCTGACTCACAGTCTGTTTCCCCATAGAAGGATATACATTTCTTTTTTTTAAAGAAAACAGCCAGGTTCAGGTGATAAAGTATAAGATAAGCCTTTAACATTATCCCACTGCACTGAACAGCAACCCCATATTCACATATGTTATAAATAGGTGAATGTATAACCATGGGTAGCCTACACGATACATTCTCTGTTGATTAGTCGATTACATTTGCCTTCTGGTTGACAGCACAAAGGAGTGAGGAGAATAGAGAGGGAGAAGGGCAGAGAGAGCAAGATGAACAAGGTGAGAAAATGGCTAGGTAGCCTTAACACACACACACACATATACATATATATATATATATATATATATATATATATGTATATATAGTAGGACTACTGTGTTTTTTGTTTTCTTTTTTATTTGATTATTTCCTAGTTGATTACAAAATGTTTTGTATGTGATTGTCAGTGATATGACAGAGGGAGGGGGATAGAGAGAGAAAGCAGGATGGAGAGAGAGTGGACAAAGAGAGGGACCTGGTAGAACCAGGTGAGAAAGTGGACATATATTGTATGGGCAAAAACATTTAAAACACTTAAAATATTCCATTCACATTATATTTACATATGCATTTCATAGAGGACTAGGCTCTTAAGAAAAAGAGATGTTGGAGATTATTCATCATTTAGCTGTATAACCATATCAGTTTCTATCAATGATGTAAATGAAAAAGTTGAAATTTAACAGCAGAAAAAAACATGAATAATCCTGTCTAAAAATATGTTAAGGCTTATTTTACCAGTTCAAGGTACTGTATGTGTGCTAATCATGCTTTGTAGTTGCCATCTTTTTTCACAGCAGATGCCTTGAATCTGTTGATAGTTTGTCATAATTGCATGTCTCAATCTGTCCACAAAACTCACAAGATTGTTTTTATGATTTAAGGGTTTATCTTACAGGGGCATGCCCCCGGACCCCCCTAGCTTAACTGCTATCAACTTTTCATTAAGGGCTGAGCCCCCCCAAAGGTCAGATCCTAGAATCACCCCTGCTTTACAGCATAGCTACATACATCCCTGGGATGTATCTTGACTTCATAAGATAACACCATGGACGTATTAATAGAACACATGGTGAACTACAACCATTAGCTATATCCATTATAACAGCTAGCTACATTACAACCATTAGCTATATCCATTATTACAGCTAGCTACATTACAACCATTAGCTATATCCATTATTACAGCTAGCTACATTACAACCATTAGCTATATCCATTATTACAGCTAGCTACATTACAACCATTAGCTATATCCATTATTACAGCTAGCTACATTACAACCATTAGCTATATCCATTATTACAGCTAGCTACATTACAACCATTAGCTATATCCATTATTACAGCTAGCTACATGAGCTCGGGAGAACAGTCATGTGAGCGGGCGGGCGCAGTCCCGCGGCTCTACTCGCGTCCACTATGCGCGTTCATCATGCCAAATTTAATAATTCTGGATTCGCTTCTAGTGAATGTTAAAAATGTTAAAAACGTAACGTTTTAAACAAGGACCCTTTCAGTGTTCGGGCTGGTAAGTTGATATACCCAGAAACAAATTATCCGCTGAAATATAGACGTTTCTTTCGCCATGCAAAGTCTCTGTGAAAAGTCTTTCTGGGCCATGGGGGGCAGTACCACCGTTATCCGCTAAGCCCATGGTGGCTTTTAGACTCGGCGCTCTTCCTGGAGGCTTGGTTTCCAGCCCCGAAGAAAGTCTCTCAGCGGTGTTGAAAACATCCAAAAAGTGACTCTGATGTAACATAAATTGTTATGGTTTTAGCTGCTGTCTAACTGGTCAGCTAGCTAACGTTAGCCGCCACAAATCGCATCAAGAAAACGTAATCATGTGGGGAAACTGCAGCTATTTTACCAGAATAACATGAATAAACAGCGGTGTTGAATAATGCTAATGTTACCTTTTATCTTTTCACAATAACAGCTGATATTTACCTGTTGCTGCTTCAGACAGAAGGAACATCAGGAGCATTAAAGCAGCCATGAGAGCTGACATGTGTTATGGACTGTTTTTTGTGTCCTGAATAAAGAATAAAGTAAGGTAAAAGTGACAGAGTGGTGACCTGCAGTCGTCTTTGTCTCCCGACACTGTCCTCTCTGGCAGTGGAGGCTAGGACTAGGGAGGGGTTGGTAGGCAGTTTGGAGTTTGCAGGACAGAAACTGGGTGATTCTCCAACTACAGGCACTTTTGTGTCCTTGACCTTTTTTTTGTAAATAAATAAACAAACAAATGCACAATACATTGTCATTATGAAGTTCATGCTCCAACATCCTAGTTACCACCAAATCTTGCCCCTGTTTTCTTTTAAAAATGCTTTTGCAAGGCTGTTTATTAGCAGATTTTTCAGTTTTATGCTTGTCACCAACCCAGACTGGCCCTCTTTGAATGTTAAAAAATTATATTAAAGGATCGATTTAAAAATATTTTTTAATATGTTTGTCTTAAGGACAAATAAAATAATATCATACCATCGAAATTCCATATGCATATCACAATTTTAAACTATTTTTGGAATAAAATAAGTCTGTCCCCAGGTTTTCCGTCATTTCCACCTCCCTCAACAAAATCCACCTTAATAGATCCACCTTAAATATTTTATTTACTTGGTAACCATGGAAATAATTGTGAAAAAAAGTGTTAGTTGAAGATGAAACTTCAGGCACGTGTGCTCTTCAGCAGAAGAAAATAAATCAAGATAACTCAACGCTTTCATACAGAGTCTTTTTATTCAGCCTCATTTCCACCTTGGCTCTAGTTCGGTTGAATTATGTACAACAAATATGAAAATAATGTATTTATGTTTATTACGAGGAAACAAGTCCAAAACTAGCTAAGCCTGACATGAGGGTGTGCTAATATTGCAGAAAACTGCTAAAATGTCATTTCCACCTCTGAGAAATTACAGGCGTAGCTTTGGACATGATATATTGCCATTTTTGTGTGTTATTTGCATGTTCTTCTGACATATTTGTGCTTTTGGACTGAGAACTTTATATATCACCATTCCAGTACACTCCATATTTATTTTTATGTATCTATATTTCTATTTAAGATGCCGAAGTCGATGGCCAAGAAGTCACAGGAATACAGGGACAGAATAAAAGCCGATCCAGTTAAACATCAACAGAAACTAGAAAAGGACAGAGAAAGATATCGCAGGAAAAAAGAAAGAGGAAGGAAGGAAGTGAAATCAATCTTCGAGGTCTCCAGTAAGGAGAAGGAAAGAAAAAGAAGACAGTGGAAGATCAATTAGCGAAACCGGCGACAACGTATAGCCACTGCAAACGCTGTGTTGGCCACCAAACCCCCCCCAGACGACCCCCCCATAGTGGGAAGATCTCCATCCAGGGGTAGGAAGGAAGAGAGGAGAGATAGATCAAAGCTTTTCAGAGATTTACAGCTTTTTTGAATGAAATGAATGTTTTGAGGTTAATATAATTTGTAATTATTTTTAAAACTATAAACATTATCTTTAAACTGGGTATATTATTCAACTCATATATGTTGAATAATAAAATACATGGTTTTAAAATATTTTGGACTGGCAATTTAAGTAAAAATGAACAGAAACAATCTTTCCACCATAAACTGTCATTTCCACCACTTTCCACCACTACACAGTTTTTAACAAAAAAAATAAGAATAACCAATGATGTGGATCTAAATGTATTTTAAATCAAGTATTGATAGTTCATCACTTACAATATATGTGTGAGTGACTTAAAAATAAACAGACCTGAGCAAAAATGAAATGCTGTAGGCAAAAATTCCAACTCGTGGCAACTCGTGGCATTTAGCAACTTTAAATAAAAATGTATTAAGTTCATGAAGTATTAAGATTTATTTTGTTACATGATTAGGTAGCCACTGATGTTGTTGACTGATACCTCATCTTATATAATCAGTTTTACAATATTATATTGTAATAAAATACATAAGTTGAAAAGTGGTGGAAATGACATCTTTGAAAGCGCTCTTCAGAAAAACTGTTAAAAATAATAATATTCCATGGAATTCTGAAACTGCCCACCGTCATATTGTGTTAGAAGACAAATGAATGAAGCTAGGAAGATTGTTTTAAGTGTGTTTTAAGAGAGTGAAATTTCCATAAGCTCACAGTGCCAAAAGTGCTCCTAGTTGGAGAATCATCCAGAACTGCAAGCAGTTATGACGGGGTCCAAGCCTCCGATGCCAGTCGCCCCCGACGCCCCGGGGCGCTGCGCCAAAGCGGGACCTAAAGCATTACGTGGGGGGGGCAAACATTGGTGAATATCGAGAGGTTTGATCCGCAAGGTCTGCGGTGCGGTGTGAGCTGCGACGTCTGCGGTACATTGCTGTTGCAAATGTAGTGGTTAACAGTTCATCTCCATGCATACACAGACTACCTTTAACAATTCTCTACAATTAACAAAACCAAACTTCTTAACCCCCCTGACCGCAGGAGACAGCAGAGAGAAAAGAGAGAGTGACTGTGAGGGTGGAGGGGGGGAGGCAGGTGTGGTGGTTGAAGGAGCGGGGGAGGTGGTCACGTTGTTGTAAATGGTGTCATAGGTGCTGATTTATGGTTTCCTCCGTTGGTGCTCACAGGCGCACGCCCTTTAAAAAAAAGTAGTCAAAAATGGATTGCATTTCAGAACCTTAGGAAATGGACAGCAGACGAAGGGAACACACGCCTATTAACTCGATAATTAAGCCGTAAAGTAGGTTTCATCTCAGGACAGCGCCACTTCCACACAGTATCGGCGCCTATGAAGGGTGTTGATTTTTGAAAAGTGAGAGAAAAGAGTTGCATTTGTCCACTGTGAAGGTTGTAGAATCTTTGTCAGGTGGGTTAAGAAGTTTGTTTATTGTAGAAAACTAGGGGAGCACGCGAAAGCAAAAACCAAAACGTAACGGTAGGAGGACACACGTGGAAATACGGTTTTTAAATGTCCGGTGTACGGTGTGGGAGTTATAGGTCCAAACGCGTTTTTTCTGCTATAGCGCCACCTAGTGGTGGAAGTGGGTACATTTTTGCGCCTGAGGTCCTTGCAGAGTTTCAGACCAGTCCTGAAAACGGCAACCCCCCACCATGTACGGTTTAGGCTGTAGTCGGAGTTTTAGGCGGAGAAGAATAATAATGGAGGAAAAGCAGTAGAAAAACAATATGGTTCTACAGCTCCGCTGGAGATGTGAACCGCGTTGCCTTGCATTACGCGGTTCCCACGCCCCTCGGGCTTGGACCCCTAATAATAAATAATAATACAGCAAGTTAAAACACGGTAAATAAAAGCAGTATAAAACATTTGGAGCATTTTGTTATTGGCGTTAACCCTCCTGGTGTCCTCGGGTCAAATCTGACCCATTTTCTAAAAGTTTCTATATCAGAAATTATTGTTTCTTTCAACCAAATTTTAAACCAAAATAACGTGGATGGTTCCATACGACGCTCTTCACAAGTTAAATATATGATCATTTCACTACTTTCATTGAATTTGGGTGTTTTATTCAGTTTTATAGCACGTAAAGAAAAATGTGTAATAGATCGTTGAAAAATGTAGGAAAAAATGTCAAAAAAGCACAAAAAAAAGTGACAAAAACGTCCAGATAATCTTCAAAAATGTCAAGAAAAGTGACAAAAACATGGGAAAAGCTTAAATAAAAGTCAAAAAGCGTGTGGTGTCGAAAAAGACGACCAAAACGTTGGGATTGTTTTTTACATTTTGACCCAGAAAAACTAAAAGTTGCATCATGGTCGACGGGGAAGACTACAGGAGGGTTAAAAACCAGCAGTTACTTTAAAAAGTCCATAGTACAACAATGTTAATAGTACAACAATGTCAATAGTACAACAATGTTAATAGTACAACAATGTCAATAGTACAACAATGTCAATAGTACTACAGTGTCAGTAGTACAACAGTGTCAATAGTACAACAATGTTAATAGTACTACAGTGTCAGTAGTACAACAGTGTCAGTAGTACAACAGTGTCAGTAGTACAACAGTGTCAGTAGTACAACAGTGTCAGTAGTACAACAATGTCAATAGTACAACAATGTTAATAGTACAACAGTGTCAGTAGTACAACAGTGTCAATAGTACTACAGTGTCAGTAGTACAACAATGTCAATAGTACAACAATGTCAATAGTACAACAATGTTAATAGTACAACAGTGTCAGTAGTACAACAGTGTCAATAGTACTACAGTGTCAGTAGTACAACAGTGTGGATGAGGCCTGTGATGACATCACTGCTGACCAATAGCAGGCTGTGATTCCAAGCTGCATGAAGTATGAAAACAAACATCGTGATGTGGACGAGAACTTGTGGCCAAATCCAGAAGAGAGACTTGATGCAGATTAGTGATGTGTGTACTACAGTAAAACTTTACAGTATTTACAGTAAACTACTTTCTTTCAGTCCTGTTACTGTTTGTTTTTTTGTGACAGTATTTGATTAGCAGAGCCTTACAGTAATGGTGCAATACAGTAAAAGTTTGTTCTGTGTGTGTGTGTGTGTGTGTGCAAAGCGAGTCTACTGTCAACATTATATGTATATGAATGCACATATGTATACAGTATATATATGTGTGTATGTGTTGGTATTTGTTCTAATAAATATTAATCACAGATTAACATCCATGTCAAACATTAAAACTTGTGTTGACATTAAAACAATCTGCTTTTTTTAATTAAAGAACATTTGAACTGATCTACATTTGACTTTTATCTGAACTATCAAATATGGAGTCATTTAGTTTTATGTATTTAAAGTAAAAGTACTTTGAGCGTTGTTCTAAAACCTGTCAGACTCTCCATGCAGCTGTCCAGACCGAGGTTGAGATATATCTCTCATCTCCCCGACCGCTCTGACTGAGACAATCATCAAACTAGTGTGAGAGTGGTTGTGAAATCCTGGACATGTTGGACAAAGGTGTCTTCAGCTGACACCAGAGACCTCCATCAGATTCAGATCTTAGTCTCTCAGGATCACATCCTTCCCCCAGTCTCTGCTCCTCCTCTACACATTTAACATATTCAGATATTCATACAACACACACACACTATATCAGGTTGATATTTGGAGCGTCTTTATTTATGTTCAAAGTAAGAAAAGTGCACAACAATGAATATATAAAAGTAACAACTTGGAATACAAATAGAGTATTTATATATAAAGTATTTATATAAAAAACATTTTAAGGCGCATTAAGGTATCTGAATGTTAAAACTGAGTTATCAACTTCCATCATGTCTCTGATCATTATTATTTCATCCATTCATTCATATTAAATAATTATCAACTGATTTCAAAGATCATCACTTTGGTATAGTTCACATTTCATAACATTTCCTTTAGAAACATCATGTTAATCTATTTCATAGATAATAATCCAGTTGAAGGTCTTATTTAGAGACAGACTGGTCCTCTATGTCCCCCTGAGATATTCTGATCATCAGATGATTTTATAATTACAATAACAACAATATTCACAATGTCATCAACTCCTCAGTTTAAACTGTTCAATGTTAGTTGATATTAAATCATTAGCTGGAAGAAATCAGGCACCATGAGCCTTTATATTACTCAGCAGAAAACAATCATTTAAATTCCCTCCATATAAATGTATTATTACCAAAACACCAAACAGAAGACATGATGAAGATCTCTCTACACCTGATTAGAAGATATTTGGGGGGGGCTCCGTCTGCTGATATTTACAACTAAAGAAGCATAATTTCCTGTTAAAAGTTTGCAGAGATCCAGCTCAGCGTTGAGTAGATTATTGTTACATTCAGTTTAGGGGTGTCACGATACCAAAAAGTCAGTAGTCGTGCCAATACCAGTCAAATAACACGATTCTCGATGCTGATTTCGATACCACGGTAAACGGTACACTTTCTAAGATTCCATGTATTGTAACTTGAAACATGAACTTTTTTATTCAAATATTTGAAAATTAGCCCAAAAGGACGCCGAGTTGGCTAATTTCCTCCTGAACAGGTAGCTAAGCATTAGCTTCAGGCTAATTTATCACGTTTCAACATTCATGTACTCACATTGAATTATATAGCTACCTGAATTGGTTACTCTCAAAAACAATTTAGACACAGCCAGTGAAGTGATCCCGACTGGTCCTGGCTAACCGTGGCTAACGTCACCATGCTAACCCTGCTAACGAATAACGTTAGCTGAGGAGCAGGCAAGCGGTAACAACCCCCGTCAGACTAACGTTACGTCACATGACAGCCTGTCTTAAAGGGGAAGGGTCGGCCGGTAACGATCATGGAAAAGGAGAACGGTGAAAGTTGACTTTTCTATCAAGCAGCAAAGAAGTGTTAGTGTCAACATCGCTACGTCCTGCGATGGGACTATCGCGCATGCGCACATCGCGATGTAGACGATGACACTAAATATACCATGGAGACCCTAGAGGATCTCAGAGGTCCAGATGATACAGATCCCAGACTCAGATACACAGACCCCTCCACCACCACGATGGGGGGGCAAACAGACCAAATAGCAGATCTGCACATGACCTCACACCCACAGCAGTAATGATAATCATGTTGTATATACAGCACATGAGAAAACAGTCAGGTGTTAAGAGCTCTGGGAGATGTCAGAGGAACTTATCGGCTGATGCTTCATCATCAGCAGGAGGTTGTCCTGATCTCTTGTTCTTATATCTTTTATACATCAGGACACCACCCACTGCAGCAGCTACAAGAAGCAGTCCAGCTGGAACAGCTGCTGCCAGTCCAAGGTATCGGCCTCCAGGAGAGGAGTTTCTATCCTCAGAACCTGAAGATAATAAACATATGAGTCAGTAAATGTGTGATAGTGGAGCAGTCTTCATCCTCTCTGATGTTAGAAACTGCAGCTACAACCTGATACTCAGAAAAACTCTCTGAGAGAGACTACCTCACCTGCTGGATCTGGAACCTGCAGACGGATGATTCCGATGAATCTGATTTGGTCAGTGTCATTGGTTTTAACTCGACACTCGTATGTCCCGTTGTCGATGCTGCTCACATTCTTCAGAGTTAAAGACACGTCTCCGTCCTTCAGATCTCTGTCCACCAGCTTCACCCTGTCCTTAAAGGATGGATGCTGGTTGTCTGGATCCAAGCTTCCAGATCTGTATACGAGGATGTACTCTGGCTTCAGGTCAGGTCTGGTCCACTCTGCAAAGCTGATGGAGGAACCATCAGCCTGACATGACAGAGTGACATCATCTCCAGGGTGCGCTGTTACCACAGGTAGGTCTGAAAAACAATAATAAACAATAATAATGAATAAAAGTCATGGTACTTCTAAAGACCTCCATCAGGTGTAACACTGCAGAAGGGATGTTAATTATCAGAGATATCACAGGACTTTATTACCACGAGGTCAACTCATGAAGAAGCTCCTCACTGAGATACGTGTTGACATGACTCATCAATAGTTCAGGTCTAATCCTTCAGGAAATGTTGTTTAATATCAGATCTCATCTCTTTCATAGTCACTGTCTCTCACCCCTAAAGACCATTTTATGTTTCTGAGTTAAATCTACTCCGTGGCTACGTAAAGAGGACACACACACACACACACACACACACACACACACACACACACACACACACACACACACACACACACACACACACACTTACAGAAATGATGATTAATGCACATTGTCCTAATCAAATAAATAAATCTTATTCTGTATCCGACGGGCCTCTGACATCAACTGAGCAGCCCGTCAGTGTCTCTGTTAAACAGAGATGTGAAGGCAGAAGTAGGGTCTGAGGACATATTTGGTCTTCGTGATCACATTGTTGAGACTCAAGATGACATCTAGATAACCACACCTTTAACTTAATTTCACAGGTTGTCTGTACCTTTGATAAGTTGAGACAACACCATGTGACTGAGGTTCCTACTCTACAACTGAGAGCAAAAGTCTAAAGAAGAAACTGTGTAAGGTAGAGAGGTTAACCTGTGTTATATACTGTAATCATTTATGAAGCTGTAATAAATATCAAATGTTTTGATATCAGTTAAAATATCAGAAAAATAACCAGTCCTTGTTTTTATCTTGTAATATATCCATGTTATGCTGGGTAGCTCTATATCACATAGTACTGCAGGCTTGCTGAGTACAAAGTAAACAATAAATTCAAATGTTTAAATGTATTTTCAAATATGGATAGTCACACCAGTGTAGCCATTGTGCATGCAGTAGGCTGACTAAGGTAAGCAGTGATAGTTTGAGCTGTGTTACTGGTTGCTCGGTGTTCGACTGGTCATGACTGTTATCCAAGATGGCGGCGCATGTAAACATGAACGCTACTGTCTTTATGAACTACCTTTTTAATAAACTATCTGTACACTTACAAAGTTCTCAATGCTTCGGTTTACATGTAAGGACCCCCATTATGTTACCGTTGAAGTGTGGTGCCATTTTGAGCCTTGTTAGTGGTATAAAATAGTGATTTACCCTCGTTAGCAGCTAACCACCGGTATACGGTAGCTTGTTTAAAGCTAGAGACACATTCGGTTAGCATGACAACATGTCCCAGAGAACGGTCGACTCGGTACACACGTTATTAACCCCTAGGAACTGTTATTAAGTCCTAGGAACTGTCCTTTAACGTGCTACGTTGGAAAGTAACGTTAGCGTTAGCTAATGCTAGGTGGGGGACGTTAGTGTTAGCTAATGCTAGGTGGGGGACGTTAGCGTTAGCTAATGCTAGGTGGGGGACGTTAGCGTTTTAAGGTTACAGCATCGTTCAACACGTTCATCCGAACCGAGCCAGCACTAACTCCAGCACCGGGTAATAACGGTGCTAACGGCAGTAACGTCGGGGGAACAGACCGTATCGCCCCAGGCCTCCGAGTCTGGCTGGCCGCGGTATATCTCCCCCTTAAGAGGCTAACTGCTCCACTAGCTAACGTTAGCTGCCACAAATCGCATCAATAAAACGTTATTATGTGGGGAAACTGCAGCTATTTTACCAGAATGACATGAATAAACATTACTAACGTTGTCCATCAATCTTTTCACAATAACAGCTGATATTTACCAGAAGCTGCTTCAGTCAGAAGGATCAACAGGAGCAGAAATGGAGCCATGAGATCTGACAGAGAGGTGACCTGCTGTGGTCTCTGTATCCCCACACTGTTCTCTCTGACAGTATAATATACTAATATATATTTAGAGTATTTTCTCGACGCTAGGACTAGGGAGCAGTTTGGTGGCTGTGATCTGCTGTATGGCTGGGCGTATCGATCTAAATATCAATAGTATCGATTCCAAGTCTCTCTCTCTCTCTCTCTCTCTCTCTCTCTCTCTCTCTCTCTCTCTCTCTCTCTCTCTCTCTCTCTCTCTCTCTCTCTCTCTCTCTCTCTCTCTCTCTCTCTCTATCTCTCTCTCTCTCTCTCTCTCTCTCTCTCTCTCTCTCTCTCTCTCTCTCTCTCTCTCTCTCTCTCTCTCTCTCTCTCTCTCTCTCACACACACACAGAGGGAGAGTCAGAACAGTGAAAGAAGCCCATGATGATTTTTTTTGTTGTGTTTTTTATATTGTAATATTCATATTTATACATTGTGGCTTTTGTTTACTTATTTTGCACAACTGACTTTATTTTTCACAGATCTGTGTGTAATGGAAGGTATTTTTGGTTGTGTTGTTGACTTTGTTATATTTTGTTATATTATTTTAATATTTTTATACCGTTACATTGTTTTATATTGTTCTAGTTAGTAAATAAAAACATTTAGATTTGCCTAAAATCTTTGTCCTGTGTTTTATCATAATCAACTAACTAAAGGCAAAATCACAAAATGATTCAATGATCGTGACGTTACAAGTAAAAAGTATCGGTATCGGCGATACTAGCCCTGTATTTACCTGGTATCGGATCAGGAAAGAGTTTTATTCAATTCACAACTATAGTTAGTCTCTGATGGGGTCATAAAAAGCCCTATTGAGGCCAAAATGCATCTTTCTTGCGTAGAGATATGTGTATAGGAGCTTCTGTTAAGAAACTACTGTAAAGCTGTTTAAGTGACAGAAACAGGGATAACAAATCGTAAGAAGCTTGTGGAGGCCAACAGGCATCTTTCCTGCAGAGAGAGATGTTTGTAGGAGATTCTGTTGACAAACTACTTTAACACACTCCTCTGTTATTGTGTTGTGGCCATTTCAGTAGATTTACTCAGTGACATTGTTGTGGAAACACAATAAGCACGGAAACTAAATGCAAACTTTTTTCCAGACGTTGCAGTTTTTTGATGCCGAGTGCCTGAATGAAGTTCAGTGTTGGAGAAGCACCGCTGTTTTGTCATGGGAAAGGCCTTACTTGGCCCAACGGCAGGGAGGTCTGAGGATCTGAAGGCTTCAGTCCCTTGTTCTAGAGCACCAGTGGAAAAATGGTTTGAACCTGTCTGTGGTTGAAGAACTGTCTCACAAGGTACACAGCTGTACAATGAAGAATAAAATTAGGAAGTGGGAGAATAAGATTCAATAAAATTTTGTCTCACAGTGGTGTCATGAGGATTGTATAGTTCCTGGCTGATGAGCAAGTACGAAGGCTTTGCATCATGGGTAGTCTCCACTCTCACCTGCCCTTAATGGATTCCACTCTAGATATTTGAAAGAAGCAGCTCTCTTCTCTCTGGAGACTAATGCATTTGGAGCGTCCACGATTCGAGTGGAAGGCTATCGGACAGCAAGGAGGAATGGTCTCGTGGGGAGATATATTGATGTAGACGTTTTCCTAGTCCATTACCAGGGCATCTGGCGCCTATGGGGTAAATTCTGCACCAGACATGATCCAAATGAGAAGAGTTGATTTTTTCAGGACCACTGAAGGTCTGTGCAGCCACAGGCCTCAGGGAGGTGGATAGATACGTTAATGTCTTCCCTCTGGCTAGCCTTCAGTTGGTGAGCCACATAAATGAAGTGAGGGGTTTATAAAAACAGAAGCTAGTATACTCTGACAGTAGTAGTACATTCGGGATAACAGCAACAGAGAGCTTAAGTCCTGACATTATGTGGGAGCTTGTCTCACTTTGCAAGACCTCCACAGCACTACCAATCTGGAGCACGTTTTGCTCCGGGATGGGAGAAAAACGTGCTCTGGTTTATTGGCATATCTTTAAAGCAGCCATATTATGCTCATTTTCAGGTTCATAATTGTATTTTAAGGTTGTACCAGAATAGGTTTACATGGTTTAATTTTCAAAAAACACCATATTTTTGTTGTACTGCACCGCTCTCTCTCACTGCTGCAGATCCTCTTTTCAGCTGGTCTCTGTTTTAGCTACAGAGTGAGACCTCTTTTCTTCTTCTTCTTCTTCTGTACTATCTTTGATTGCACTGCACATGCCCAGTAGCTCAGATGTAGATCATGTCAGCTAGCTAGCTCCATAGACAGTAAAAGAAAGGCTGACTTCGGTCAGTTACAAGGCAGGATTAGCTGGGAGACTTCTAAATGAGGGCGCACATGTAAGTAGTTCTTTTGTAGATTATGGTGAACTTGTGTGTGTTGTAGCAGTGCTTTGCTACTGAGAACGAGGTAGCATGCTAGCGTTAGCATGCTAGCGTTAGCATTAGCGTTAGCATGCTAACGCTACGAGCTAATGGTTGCGGTTAGCCTGCTCGTTTCGGCTTGTGACGTCACAAGCCGTGCCGATTTTGAACAGCTCACCCAGAGACTGAAGGCAGGACACATTCAGAAACCATATCTCACTCTAAACAGCATGGATGGATTTTTTTCAAAGTTTGTATGTGTGTGGAAGCACCAGAGACACAACATAACACCCCAAATCCCAGAAAAAGTGATTTTTTCATAATATGGGCACTTTAAACCATTCATAATCGCTAAGCGCCGGACGGAGCCAAGGTGCCTCTGCAAAATAGCCTCGGAAAGAAACTTGTTTTGGTGGAACGTGTATGTTTGAAAATAGTTTTAGTCGTGCAACATAAAACTCAGATTGGACAGATAGCTAGCTGTCTCGATTTACCCTGCAGAAATCTAAGGAGCAGTTAACCATAGTCCTCATAAATAGACTGGAGTTTAAAATTACAACACAAAGAAAGCGAGCGGTACTGGACATCTGTCCAAAAAAAGTGATAGGCGGAATTTCCGGCAGCAACGGAGCAATCCCGGAAGTGGAATGTCGTGGATATAGACCATGTGGGAACTAGCCACTGTTCCACTATAGGCTTTTCATACTGGCTTCTGCATAATGGCTTCCTGAAGGGTTCTCGTTTACTGCCTATATTCTAAAATAAATATGTATCTACAGGACTAATACTATAAGCACTTTCTATTAAATAAACCTTTTTTTATTAAAGAGCCCATCATTTTTTCTCTCTCTGTCTGAAATACTCTGTTTCAGCGCCTGTCTCTGTAATTCAATACAATTTTATTTATAGTGTCAAATCTGTTAGATAACAGTTTACAGATAGAGTAGGGCTAGACTACACTATAATTTACAAAGGCCCAACAATTCCCCCTCAAGAGCAAGCATTTGGTGCGACAGTGGTGAGGAAAAACGGTCTTTTAACAAGGCAGAAACCTCAGACTTAAGGACACAATTCACTTAAACTTGTTTTTGTTATGGTGGGTTTATGGGACTCTATGGGTCTCTGTCAGTAACTATGGTAACAGAGCACCATCTTGAGGGGTTAAAATGGATGTGATGTGCTTTTGCTGATGATTTTTGTTTTGTGAATAAACGGCCACAAATTTCAAAGAGAAGTATCGTTGAAGTGATTCCTACTGAAAGTCCTCCGCTAAAGGCACAGTTTCTGAATATGGGCTGTGTTGCCTGGCTTTGACGAGGGGGCAGAGAATAGGCATCAGCTGTGTGCTTGGCTATCAAGTGGTATTTCAGACTGGACGTGCTGCGATGATAGCTCAGTTCACAACAACAAAACACACAGATCACTTTGGTCTTGTCAGTGGCAACTTTTTAAAAGTAAACTTTCCATTCAGAATCTAATTGGCATCCATGTCTTGTGTGAGGTGTCATGAACTCAGCAGAGAGTTCCTTCTTCATTGGTGATGGTTTGGCCTGCCCCCTTTGCTTAAGCCACGCCCCTTTCATAACTGGTGACCCATTCAAGGTAGAGTCTTGTGTGAGGTATAATTGAACTCAACAGAGAGTTCCTTTTTAATTGGTGACGATTTGCGGTGTCTGAGTGTCAAATGAGCGGTCGCAAGGAGCGGCGTCCACCAGTAATCCCGATGTGCGCAGAGGCGCAAGGGCCCGTCCAACGCTGCTTACAGCTTTAATTAGTTATTGTATTGTTAAGTGTAGTCTTATGTCTGTCATATAATCAATTATAATGACGAAATCAGACAATTGTAACCTTGCTATGTAATTATACTTTGGGATCCAGATCTTTTACAGGCCCTACACATATATTCACTTTAAGTAACATAAGTTTAGCAAGATTCACCAGTAATCAGGTGTTTATTCAATGAACATTGTGAACATTGTGTTCATTTTGTAATTTAGTGTATTATGTTTTATGTGAGCAGAGGAGTTTCTCTAATAATTACTTTCCGCTGTACTGTTTCGAGTGTCAAAATGACAACAGCTGATTTTCAACTTTGCATTACTTTTAGCTTGTGACATTAATATTAAAGCAGCTGCAGGCTCATCACAGATGTGACCAGAGCCTTGGTCCTGCCCACACTGAGATATTTTCATGAATAAGGTAACAAACAGTTTGTACTTTTTAGCGGTGGACCAAGCAGATGAATATGTGGGTAAGTGATCTGCTGTATGTTTTACACCAGGGGTCTGCAACCTGCGGCTCTGGATCCCCTCTCCAGTGGCTCCCTGTGGCTCTGACAAAAATGATATGGAAATGAATTAGTTTTTTTTTGGTCTATGAGTCAGCACACTGACTCATAGACCAAGTGGATCACAGTATGAAAACAGATTCAACTAAGAGTTTCTGTTTCATTACTAGCTTCCCTATTGTTGCAGCTGTAAGCAGTCCAACAAAGTGCTGCTGTGAGGGACTAAACACTGAGAGATGCATAAACACACTGTGACGCGCTCGAGATTGTATTGCAATGATTTAGTCCTCTACACGTACAATACAACTAGCATGCAGTTACTAAATGTAAAGTTACTTTGTGAGTCGAAATAAGTGCGTTAGTGCAGCAGTCAACAGAAAGTGTTCGCTCCCAGGCTCACCCCCTCTCTGTCAAAGCCCAAAAAACCCAGGTGAACAGGTGAAGCAAACAAATCACTAATGCTCAAACCGCGATGAAAAGGCCCACCCCCACAATATCAGTGCACAATATAATAATCAATAAATAATATAAATGAGACCATAAATAACCAGTGTTGGGCAAGTTACTTCCAAAATGTAATACATTATTACTAGTTACTGTCATTTGAGAGTAATTAGTTATATTACAATATTACTGTCTCTGAATTGTAATGCATTATACTACTTTTGCATTACTTTTGAGTTACTTTCACCAAAATAACAGTGGAAGTTTGATTTGGCAGCTAGCTTGTGAATTTCACCACCAGATCAATAAAGTCTCGTCTTTATCCACTTTAATACATCATAGATTATTCATATTTTGTATAATTAATATAAATATGCAAAGTAACTAAAGCTATACAAAATAGATAAGTAAAACATATAATAGGCAAGTAGGAGAAAATGAAAATACTCAAAAGTATGGCATTGTTGTAAAAATGTTTGTTTATAGCACTTCAATAAGAAATTCATGTTGTTTAGGTTAAAACACTCTAAAGGAAATGTTCAATTATAGTGTGATTAAAACTCACTATTAACATTATTTACAGTACTTGATTTACAGCTGATTTGTGAAAAGGTAGCCTACACAATCTTATTTAACAGTAATTTAGTTTTACTGCGAACCGTCACAGGAAGTGCTTTTATTTTGAAGTATGCTACACAGAAGTTGTCTGTTGTGTAGCCTACTCTTGCTAGCTTACTGAGAAGCAACATGTCCGTCAGGCTCAAGTTGTTCACTTTCTTGTTTGTAAAACTGCAACATATTGAACAGTAAATGGTCACAGTAAAAGACAAGCGTTTTTGGTCGTCATTCGAAGCCATTCCACTACAGGCATAGTTACTCTCCACGGCTGATAAAAATGCGATGATATTTACGTGTAGCAAGCCTCAACATTAATTCCCGACATGTTTATATCTGTCAGCCGCTGACGTACCGTCACCTGTTGGGACATACATGCTGTCCGTACTGTCTCTGGTTCTGACCACGGGAACAGAAACAGGACAGCTCACTTCAACGCAGCGTGAAAATAATATCCATCTCGCAAATGTATTTGTCTCTGCAGTCATCTCAACCATCGAATACAGCAACAGGAAAATAATACGGCTTTTTTTTTCCTGTGAAGAAATGTGTCGCGGTGTTGGTGAATTCTTAAAAAAACCAATGCACCACTAAATGTTGCGTTAAAAATGCATTGTAACTCGCGTTACTGAGATTGTAACGAGTATAATATTACCGAAATTTAATTAGTAATGCGTTATATTACTGCGTTACAGCAAAAAGGAATACATTACTGTAATTGCGTTACTTTTGTAACGCGTTACAACACACTGTAAACAACATGTGTGGCTCCACACCTATTTAACAGTCACCTTCTTCACCTCCTCTCAGCCTCGTCTCATGAAGCAGACAGAAAATCTGCTGCTGGCTGATAACCGTCCCTCTATCTGTCGGAGCGTGTGGGTTCATATCCATCTTCGATTACATCCCATAAATGTCACGGTGCCTCTTCAGTCAGCGGTAGGCCTCACAGGGGCATCTGCTGAGGCGTGACAGGAATCGGGCTGACGACATTTCCATACACAAGTGTGAGCATTCATTAAGCCTGTGTCTTATCAAGAAATGAGACGATAAGCTGGCAGCAGACGGTCCTCCAATGTGGAGCAAGGTAGAGAGAGCAAGATGATAGTCAATTGCTACGACGCTGCTAATTGACTCGTGATTAAAGCCAGAGCTGACAAAGTGAAGGCAGCTCTCTTCTTCTCAGCCTTGATAAGGAGGTGTGACAGAGTGTGTATGTGGTAATGAATAGAGGTAAATGGAGAAACACCTGGGCCCTCCTTTTATCGCGCTGCATGCTGGATAACTTTAGTGTTCAAGCAATTATTTGTACCAAATACAGTGGAAGTCAGTAAAATTAAATTCGTGGTGTTTACAGCATAGACGAGTTACAAGTTTTAAAAAAATTCAACAGCAACATTCTTTTCTGAAAATACTGCCCAAGACATATAAATAAAGACACATTTTAAAATAATTATGTTTTGTGTGTTAACGTTCTTAGAATGACACCGTTTTGTATGTTAAGAATGTGCATACGATTAAAAGCAAGCAATCAATAATAAAACTGACAAATTATGCTTATTCTAAATATTTAAAGTTTTCAGAATAACTCAATGCAAATAAATGATTCAATACTGAACAAATAACACGGTAAAACAGCAGTAGAGGCAGCAGACAAAAAGGCAAGTGAGAGACTGGCAACAGTTTGGGGGGGTTGTGAAATATGAATACGCATTTATTTTCAACATAAGCCTTTGCCCAAATCAGCAGCGGCAGCACACGCTGATTTGGGCATATAGTCCCTCTGCTTCATTCCCTGCTGGAAAACAGCAGACACCGGGAGATGGCAATCGGAAGCATAGTTACCAGACTGTCCATCTCCCAGGCTGTCATCAGTTCAATTTCAGTTCAATTTTATTTATATAGCACGTTTAAAAACAACCATAGTTGACCAAAGTGCTTAACAAAGTTCAAAATCAATGAGATAATATACACAAACAATACACAGTATACAATACAAAATAACCAACAGCACAACAACAAGGTCAAGATATCAAAGCTCAACTTGATTTGAAAGCCAAAGCATAGTAATGGGTCTTAAGCAAGGACTTGAATGTTTCAATGGTCTGAGCTGTTCTTACATTAATAGGTAGACCATTCCAGAGGTTTGGAGCAGCCACTGCAAAGGCTCGGTCACCTTTATTTTTTAACCTGGATCTGGGCACATCGAGGAGCATCTGATTGGAAGACCTCAGTGCTCTGACAGGTGTGTGGACATGTAAAAGCTCTGATAAATAAGAAGGCGACAACCCATTTAAGATCTTGAAAACAATTAATACAATTTTAAATTTGATCCTGAAACAAACAGGAAGCCAGTGGAGCGTGGCCAAAACCAGTGTGATGTGGTCGCACTTTTTTGTCCCAGTTAAAAGTCGAGCTGCTGCGTTCTGGACTAACTGTAACCGACGAAGGGATGACTGATCCAATCCAACATACAAAGAGTTACAGTAATCTAAACGGGACGTAATAAATGCATGTATGACTCTTTCAAAGTCTTTGCGTAGCAGGTAAGGCTTAACCTTAGCCAATAGTCTCAGCTGAAAGAAACTGGTTTTAACAACAGAGCTTATCTGTTTATCAAATTTGAAAGCACTGTCAAAAATCACACCCAGATTCTTGGTAAAAGGTCGAATATGGGAACCTAAAGTACCAAGAGCATCAACACAGGCACTAAAATGTACAGCGCGACCAAACACAACAATTTCAGTCTTATTATCATTGAGACAGAGAAAATTCTGATCCAACCAAATTTTGATATCACTCAAGCAGTTCAACAAAGGCTGGACAGTGTCCTTGTCATAGTTTTTTACAGGCAAATAGATTTGTACATCGTCTGCAAAACAGTTGGAAAGAAATGTTATGTTTTTTTAAAATGGACCCTAAGGGCAGCATGTACAGAGAAAAGAGCATGGGTCCCAAAATGGAACCTTGGGGGACCCCACAAGAAAGAGGGGCAGCAGATGAAGAGCAATTCCCAAGGTGGACAGCAAAACTCCTATCTGCCAAGTAAGATTCAAACCATTTTAGGGCTATGCCCGTAATGCCAACACTTTGTTTGAGTCGGGATAAGAGGATAGAGTGGTTGACAGTGTCAAAGGCAGCAGTCAAATTTAAGAGCACTAGAACAGCGGAGTTTCCTGAGTCAACCGCTAAGAGAAGGTCGTTATAGACTCTTAGAAGGGCAGTTTCAGTTACTGTGGCGGGGCTTAAAACCAGACTGGAACTTTTCATAAATACTAAAATCATCTAAAAATGATTGTAGTTGATTAAAAACAACCTTCTCCAATATTTTAGATAAGAAGGGAAGTTTAGAAATAGGTCTAAAATTAGACAAAACTGAAGGATCCAGATTTTTCTTTTTTAAAAGTGGTTGCACGACAGCATGTTTAAAAACAGCTGGAACACACCCTGAGCTGAGAGATGTGTTAACCAGGGATAAAATACTGGACCCAACAGTGTTAAAGACATCTTTGAGTAAGCGGGCAGGGATACTGTCCAGCAGGCAGTTTGCAGGACGAAGCTGCTTAACTACGTCCGAGAGAACGTGTAATGTAACTGGCTCAAACTGCTGGAAGACAGCTGGGCATAAAGAAGGAACAGAGGGGTCACTGGTAAAAGCAGGGGATAAAAAGCTCAGGCTAACAATTTTATCTATGAAGTGTTTCAGGAAGTTTTCACACAACAATATGGATGGCACAGCACAGTCAGTTTCACAAGGGTTAACAAGAGAGTTGAACACTTTAAAGAGAACCTAGAGGCCTCTGGGTGTTACTAGCAACCAGGTGAGATAAAAAATGATTTTTAGCAGATTTTACTGCTCCCTGGTATTTATGTAAGGTGTCCTTTAAAATGTGAAACGACACTTGAAGTTTGTCCTTCTTCCACTTTCTCTCAGCAGTTCTGCAGGCACGTCTGAGAGAGCGGGTATAGTCATTTAGCCAAGGTTCTGTAAGCGCTTTAGTGCGTTTCTCCCTCCGTGGAGCAACAGAGTCGAGTATCTTAGTACAAGTAGAGTCAAAAAGGTTGGTGAGTTCCTCCACATTAAGATTACAATCTTCAATACTGTACTGCTGTACTGAGTCTTTAAAGGCAGCAGAAAACTGTGAGGCAGTTAGAGGATTAATTGCACGCACACTGCGTGCAGGAGCAACAGTTGAAGTGTCCGAGCAGGGGACAACTATAGTAAATACAACGGGCAGATGATCCGACATACAAGTGTCACATATTTCATCAATGGCAACATCTAAGCCATATGACAGTATGAGATCCAAAGTATGTCCTTTTTCATGTGTCGGGCCAGAGACAGACTGCGTAAGATTAAAAGAGTCAATAAGATTAAGAAAATCCTTAGACATAGGTCTGGATTCGCAGCACACATGTATATTAAAATCACCAACAATTAAAAAGCGATCATATTTTAACGCAATCCCAGCCACAAAGTCAGCAAAGTCCTGAATAAAATCCTTGTTAAACTTTGGAGGTCGATACACCACCGCACATAATACAATCACTGGAAGATTCGCCTCAAACAGCTGCAGCTCAAAGCTAGAGCAGCTGTCAAACGGAATCTCCCGACACTGAAAGGCACACTTAAACGCAGCGGCTAGTCCTCCACCTCTACCTGTGGTCCGAGGGGAACTGAGGAAGCCACATCGAGGAGGAAGAAGTTCAGAGAAAGGCGTGAACTCGCCATCATGAAGCCAGGTTTCTGTTAAGAACATAAAATCCAACTCACGAGAAGTGAAGAAGTCATTGAGGAGAAAAGTCTTGTTGGATCCTTTCTCTCGGCACGGTGGGAAGGGAGCGGATGGCCTGAACAGGCTGCTAACGTTAGCTTGCTAATAGCACCCAATATGCCTTCATGCCAAAGGTGCAATTTGTAATATATTTACTGTGTTAAATCCAAAAATGACCACAATGCCAGACAATGCTAAGTTGAAATACTATCTTTTCTGACAACAATGCTAAAGCCAGTTAGTCTGGCTATCACCAGACCAAGCTCAATATTTTCAATATAGTCTGCTTTGTATTTTCTCTGCACAAGAGGCGTGATCAACGGGCATAGTTCAAATGACTCTGTACGCATTTGGATAGTCCTTCAACCAATCAGACGACGTAGCAGCGACAGCGGCATCAATGGGTTGCTGCCATGGGGTGCTGCTGGGGAAAAAACACGATTCACTGATTGAGAGATCGATGTGCTCCTAACAGAGGTAGAACATCGAAACAAAATCCTGTTTGGAAGCCTTAACCCTTGTGTGGTGTTCATATTTTTGTTACACAGCCTTAATAATTAACCTAGTCGTAGTAGTCTGTCGACATGAGAGCCACACCGCAACTCACTTCCACCTGCACCGTCCACCGATCGCAGCATGCCGATCAATGACTGTACAGAAAGAGCAAAGTCCTGGAATGCATTGCAAACTCCGAATCTGACTGGTGGTGAATGAAGGATGCTGGCTAGTTCACTTTGGACCAACTGCCGTGGCTGGCTATACTTTGCCTTAAGGGCAGCAAGGGCAGAGGTGTAGGGAGTTGAGGCGTGCATATAAGACTTTGCTAGCTTGTACGCACTGGGCAGCCTTAAGTGGTCCATTAGAACCTGGAACTGATATTGTTCAGAGAGGTGAGCATGGATATCTAACAGGTTCTCCAATGCCATATTAAGCAGAACAAAGTCACTTTCCCTTCAACTCTCAAAATAAGGCAGTCTTGGCTTGGGGATGCCAAAAGCAGTGGCCACCAACAACTCCATGATGCTGGCTCCTTCTGATGTCCTTTCAATGGGCTTAAGCAAGGAAAGAGGTGCAGGTTTCTCAGGAGCAGGATCTGAGGGTCTTTGATTCTTAACAGGACGAGGTGCGGTCTGCACTAAATGGAGGAACGAAGGAGGTGAGGGAGTTGCTTGTTCTGGACTGGACGTGTGAACTACTGGGTGGCTCCCTTGAACAGGATGGAGAGTCTCAGACTGACTCACAGCATTAACGCTGAGGTAAGGATTGGAACAAAGAGGTGGTTGGCTGATTCACTGGAACGGGATCAGAGACAGATGTTTGAGGACCAACAGCTGCTCTGAGAACAGGTCAACAGGTTCACCTGTATCCAAAACTCTGGAGCTCATTGAAAAAGGAGCCAGCTCTTGAGGTGGCAGAGCAGGTGGATGTCCTGCGGTCACTTCTCCGGTGAATGAGGTTATTAGCCGAGCCTCTTCCAATTCTCGTTGAACTCTCCGCAGCAGTCGCTGTAGAGTCAGAGATCGGGAAATCCTCTCTCGCTCCATCAAAGCTGCTTGTGCTTGCCTGTCCAGTTCTCGAGCCAGGCCATCTAGGGCTTGTTCCTCCTGGATTTGACTTTGGAGCTCTTGCAGTTCTCCAAGTTTCCTCCTCTGCTTCAAGCAATCATGGCTGCCTGTAGAGGGGTGAGCTCCACCTGGTGGCTCTTGCGCAAGCTTCGGAAACTTCCACTGCCATAAGTGTAAGGCCTTCTTCGACCTTGGTAATGACTCACGCTTATCCCTCTTGCCTCTAGATCTGTTAGGTCTCCCCTCTCCCTGTGAGGGTGGAGCTGGTTGTGGAGCTGGTTGTGGAACTGAATGCTCCTCCGCCGATTTGGGCTGGACATAATCGTGGGTGATTTCTTCTTCCTCCACTTCTCTCTGGCTGCTTGGCTGTGATGAGGGAGGCTTTTGGGCTTACTAGAGGCTTTCCCATCAGGAGCCGGGAAGCCATAGCGGTCAGGTTGGTGCCTCTCTTGCCTGGATAAGGTGCTACTGGGTTTGACTGGGAGAGCCCTCTCCAACTCCCACTCTTTTTCATCTTTTCCATCCATACCAATGCCTGCCATTTACCAAGTGAGGGATACCCTCACTCGAAGGACCATTGTAGGAACTGTAGGATGGTTGATGGGAATGGTTCAGGTGGAGTGAGGGTGGGGAACAGACAGAGTCTCAGTCAGAAGACATCAGATGATATTGAGTGATGAATGAATGAAGCAGGGAGAAGGCAGGGTAATGCAACACCAGTGTTTTTTTTATTTTATCATTCAGGTTGAATTTGATTAATTGCATTGTCTGTGTGCTGCAGAAAGGGCTAACAAAGACATAATACAATTAGTGAAAAGTGGTCAATTAACACATACTTCAAACAAACACAAATGCACAGGCTTTAAGATAATACAACAAACAATCTATCCACATTGCTTATGGCAAACTGACAGTAACTCATGGCATAAAACACAGTCAAAATGATAAATTGACTCGTTAACAGGATGCATGGAGTGTTGGCAGAGAGTGCATAGAATGTGTGAAATTGTAAACATTTTGGATAGAAAAACATGCACTGTGTGGTGTGGTGTGTCTTTCCAGTAGCATCCTGATGGGATATGTCACTGGCTGGTAGGCCCACCAATTCATAGTGATTTGGAAATCATTAAAAACATTTATATCCTGACTGAATAACAATATTTCACCACTTAATTGATCAATTTTGATTGAAATCAGACACTGTTTAGTTAGGTGTCATGTAGGGAGCACCCTGATGGCAATGTGGGAACACTGGTAGGCTAATTTATAACCATAAATTAGCCTACCAGTAATAACCATTAAACCTAATGGTTATGAAATCAGGGAAAACAATATCCTGACTGTGCGTATGTTTTACACTTTGATCAAGTGTGATTGAAATCATACACTGTTAGTGAGGTTTCATGCAAGGGACATATGTAGGTACATAGCTTGGTGATTTACTGGTTCTGATATCAAAAACATTCACGTTCACTCAGATCGGTAATGCTTTATGTTAATAAAAACATGTGCCTTATCCCTTGTGTTGTCTTTGGGTCAAATTAGACCTGTTTTCAAAGAAATATGGGTTTCTTTCAACCTAATTAACCAAAAATAACATGGGTGGTTCCCAATGACATTCTTCGCAAATAAAATAAATGATCACTACTTTCATTGAATTTTTGGTGTTTTATTTAATTTTAATGCATTTCTGGTCTTCCCGGGTCAATTTTGACTGGCACTATTGTGCTTTACAGCAGATGAACACACACACACACACACACACACACACACACACACACACACACAAATGCACATGCACACACACACCCCACAAACACACACATTCGTACAAACAGCAGCTGAGAACTACCTCATGTAATGGATCACATTATTGTGCTTTCAATTTACATGTACACGCACACACACACACACACACACACACACACACACATACGCACATCCTCGCGAGACAACAGCTGAGACCCGCAATATATCACACTATTCCTTTCCTGACATACAAATGTACACAGACACACGCAGGAACACACACACATGCGCGCATGCACACCCAAACAAACACACACATAAATACAACTACTACAGATTTGTGAACTTGTTATAACACCTTTGATGTGTCTTTTCCTAAATGGAGACAAGACAAATTTTCCGTAAATTAGTTTTGTCCTTTTAGTTTAGTCTCCGTTGTTGGTGAATACAATTGCATCAGTTAATTTTGACCTGGGGATATCCTGGCTAATAATTGTCACATACTTACATACATACATGCCATTAATCCAAAACAACTAATGATCTCTCCTCATGTTGTTCAGAAATTAGGTATAATTTCATGTAAATGAGGTCTTGACTGGAAGAAATAAAAACAACTTGTGATTAAAGTAGTTACACAGAATTGAGTGATAAATTATAATTGTCTATGCTGTATAAACTAGCAAAACAGACCAGGACACTTTTTAACCGGGAAGACAACAGGTGTGATTATTGGCTACATGGTTTCAAAACAGTATCTTTCAGTAATAAAATAACATATACCAGTCAGTGATTATCCATAAACATAGATTCATCATCTATAATAAAAAATAATTTATGCTTATTTCCCACAAAATTAGGTATTATTTCATTATTTCAATTCATGAAATAATTTTTTTTTATCACCATAAATAAAAACTAAGTGTAAAACTAGTGGTAATGAGTTGGAATTAAGTTGTGTATGTAATAGAATTGGGTGAATTGTGCTCCTATTGTAAAATATGAGAGAAGATGTAGAACATCGAAACAAAATCCTGTTTGGACGCCTTAAACCCTTGTTGTTCATATTTTTGTTACACAGGCTTAATACTTAACAGATTTAGCTCAATTACCAATGATATTTACATCATTTATGGTTTATATTTGCCATTTACCCCTGTGAGATCACATTTATGATCATATGATCATTTTCGTTTTTTGTGAGAAAACAACGAAATTCAATTATAAAAAAGATAAAAAATAGAAACAAGATTTTTTATCATTATTGGTGCATTTCTTAGAACTTAATCAGAACAGGTGAAAGGCTTGAAATGTAACAATGTTGTGACTTTGTGTGGGAATAGCAGATGCAGAAAGACAACATTCCCACACACAGACACCTATAATCAGACACGCCCACAGAGACGCACAAAGACTCACATGCAGGCTGTGCGCTATGCATCCAGAGTACTTTATCCATGTGATATTTCATGTTACCATCGGAGTTCACTAAAACGCAGTCTAAAAAACCTTGGAAGCATTACGCACGATCACACGTATGGTCAAAAGGTTGCGGAAAACTGGGCACATTTTTACGCATGGAAAACACAGGTCTTTACGAGAATTATGAGGAGTACTGGAAAATATTTGTATTCACGTTGACATGGGAAACATTTCAGATATTCATTCAAAGACCCCCTACCCCCTTTCAGGATCTGAATGTATGTACAAGAGCTGTGGTGGCCTGTGTTGCAGTTTTGAGCTCAGTCTTTCAGACAAAATTACCAACTTTTGAGCTCAGTCTTTCAATACCTCCAATAGTGGTAATGTCTGGTGGTCATAAGGTCATCCATTAGGTGAGTACTCTGCACACAGGTGTTGAAAGTAACATTCTATGCCATATGTCACAAACACATAAAACATGTAGAGCAGTGTGAGACCCCATTTCTGTCAGGGCTGCCTGACAGAAATACACACAATGGTCACTTAGCGTTTGAGGTGTTTGTTTGAGGTGAATCAACACTAATAATAACAAGTTATGAAGTACATGCAAATAGGAGATCGTAATGAAGAAAAAGGTGGTGCAATTAAAGCCATGTCACAGTAAAGACTTCTTAATTGCACCACTTTCTTCGTCATCACCATTCTTGGAGTGCATAGTCCTTTTTTTCAAGGACTTATTGTATGCTGCATGATGGCACTGCTGGCCCTGCAGGAGGACTAATCCCCAATGGAAGAATCATGAGAGAAATGGACCATGACCCTAAAGCTTGTGCTCTTGGATCTATGTACTGAATTGGGTCCAGTAGAGAGGGCAACACGCCGGAACCGTGCCATCCCGGTCCAAATACAGGTCCTGTCCACTCTGGGGGAAAAGCGGCTGTTTCCAGAGGGAAATGGTAGACAACTAAGTGTTTTTTTTTTATAAATATATATATATATAATATATTATATTATATCCCACTGCGATACATCAACCAATATGTCAAGACACTTAACCCCTAGTTGCTCTGGAGCAGGAGTGCGACCTCTGACATATATAGCAATTGTAAGTCGCTGTTGAACTGTTGAACTGTTGAACTGTTGAACTGTTGAACGTACACATGTTCCACCAAAACAAGTTCCTTCCTGGGGCTATTTACCAAAGATATCATTACAGTCAATAAAACTGGACTGATAACACTTTCCTGTGGGGTTCCATTCTCTATTTCTACAGACTTTGAGCCGACACTACCAACCATTACATGTATTCATTAAAACATAATTTATCCAATTAAACATGAAAATGGCCGAGGCTGGTCAAAGGGTCAAACTGTGTCCTCAATCGTCAGACTATTCGTCGACAGAATTCAATTAAATTTCAATTAAATTTTATTTATAGTATCAAATCATAACAAGAGTTATCTCGAGACACTTTACAGATAAAGTAGGTCTAGACCACACTCTATAAATGATAAAGCCCCAACAATTCAAGTAGTAGTAGACAGAACAGGTATGTAATCTAACAGGCACTGTACTGTACTGTATACTTTCTGTATACTTTCTGTAATGTTTCAGACAATATTACAGTATTCCACTTGCATTTTACAATACACAGTAGTATACTTTAAACAGTGACATTTTATCTTACTCAAGTTTTGTGTTTTGCATAACTATATTTTTTCCACACAGGACTGCAAGACAACTTCGCACCATGGTTGTAGAAAACAATGCCATAAGACTAAGGGAGATAAAGAGTGCTTAAACAGCATTACAGTAGTTTCTCAACAGAAACTCTCACAAACATGTTAATATGAAGTGACTGTAATGCTGTTTAAGTGAAGGAAACAGGGTTTACACATTATAAGATTCTCTGTGGAGGCCAAAACGCATATTTCCTGCATAGAGACATGTGAACTTCTGCTGAGAAACCACTGTAAAAAGCTCTCTGGAGGCCTGGACGAAAGTTAAGTGCATAGAGAAATGTGTAAAGGAACTTCTGCTGAGAAACCACTGTACTGCTGTTTAAGTGAAGGAAACAGGGTTTACACATTATAAGATGCTCTGTGTGTTTATATATATATATATATATATATATATATATATATATATATACAGTGCTGCTCGTAAGTATTCATACCCATGGTCAAGTTGACTAAAAAGAGGATTAAAAAAATCATCTTTTGGAAATTGATCTTAATGCCTTAATTAAAAAAATGAGGAAAAATCCAGCCTTCTAAGAACACCAATTTTTTTTGTGAATGAATAATGTATTGTAAATAAATAAATGTTCTTCCTTAAAATACAGGGTCCATAATTATACATACCCCTATGTTAAATTCTCATAGAGGAAGGCAGATTTTTATTTTTAAAGGCCAGTTATTTCATGGATCCAGGATACTATGCATCCTGATAAAGTTCCCTTGGCCTTTGGAATTAAAGTAGCCCCACATCATCACATACCCTTCACCATACCTAGAGATTGGCATGGTTTTATTTCAGTTAGCCTAATAGCTGGTTTGATTTGCATTGATATGGATCTTATCTCAGTTAGCTATTAGGCTAACTGAAATAAAACCATGCCAATCTCTAGGTATGGTATATATATATATATATATATATATGACCCCCACATCTAGCACACTTGGTTTTCCTTGGCACTGCTGCCTTTGGCATTTCTAGCACCTAAGATGTTTGGGAATGTATTATCTCACACCGTAATTCTATTTGCACTGATTTAAGGACGGTTCTCTCAAATTGCACTACCACAGATAGTTTCCTTTAGTGATCCATCTCGTTTACTTTTTAGCCTTGTGGCTTCAATCACTTTACTTTCTTTCTCCGGCCAATCTCCCGCTCTCCCGTGACATGGTATAATGCCATGTCACTCGCGAACAAGGTACTTCAACTTGAGGTAAGAACTCATTCCCTACCCGGAGTAGGCACCATCGGTTTTCTGCTGAGAACCATGGCCTCAGATTGCTGAGTGAGGATGAGGTGCTGAAGGACACAGGCCGATGATGCCATCAGGACCACGTCATCTGTAAAATCTGGGTTTACAGTGCAGGAGAAATTTAAGACGATTGGGACCCGTTCATTTTCTACTTCTCTTCATCAATGCCACTGGGATCCCTCCATTTCTGCTATCACTGTCTTAATTTGTTCCCAGACACTCTGGAGATGAACTCACTTATTTATTCATGTATTTTTATTTTATTTTATTATCGTCTTGCTTGGTGTGACAGTAGCATTATAGTTTTCTTTTCCATCGAATAACTACAATTGCGATAGAGGATATTGTTTTTTCTTATGTAGTTTTGTGCTATTTGTATGTCTGCCATATGTTGTCTACTAACTAAAAAAAAGAAACAACCTAACATACAAACATACATAACATACAAAACAAAAACAGGACTCAGGAATCATCCTGAGTCCTGTTTTTGTTCTGTGTGATCACCTTGCCTAGTCACTTTCCTCTCATTTTTGTCATGCTGAGATCATTTGGACTGATATCTTTGGAAATAAAAGTGTCATTGGGGAAAATACTGTTTAGTTTATTATGAAATATAATAATATACAATAAAGTAATGTTATTGTGAAAGTGAATGATGAAATAATGATTTTTAATAATTGTATGTTAGTTCATTATATATCACATATCTAGGGATAAAATTAATTTGATTTTCTGCTTTTATCTGTCTGTGAATGACTGTAAACTGCTCTGTCTGCTCGGAGTGTTTTTTTGGCCTCCTTTTTACCTGCAGGCTCTGCTGTGGTTTTGCAGCTCAATTCCAGCTAAAAGGGAAGGCACACTAGTCCATGTGCAGTGGCAACACCTTAAACAATGGACACAGTCTTGTCATGCCAAATACATTTCTTATCATCACAGACCAATATAATTGGTCCAACAGCATTTTTCTTGAACAGTACAATGTATTTGATACCTCATTTATCATCTAACAACGAGGAAAAAGGGAAAAAAGTTGGAAAAATATCAGGGGATTTCTCTGTCCAATATAGTGCACCTTTCCTGGGCCAATCTGACAGACTCGCCCCGCTTTCTACTCTGGTTCTGCCAGTAACTTGAAACAAGACAGCAAGGCTTTTTTACATAAGTCTTTTTTATTGTTATTGTCTTTCATGTATTTTAATCTTTGGACACAGTACGTCTAGCTGTGAAGTCAATGTAATAAACCTTTTAAAGGCCCAGCACACAGGTGTTTTCAGTTAATGTGTCTGATTGGAACTATCAGGACTGTGTGTCTCTAGACTGATCCTGAGTCTCTTGTTAGCTTTGTTGCACCTGTTAAGGAGGGACAAATGACAGCTTTATCATTAAATGGTATTTCTACCAGATTTGTGACCTAATACATTCCCATCTAAGCTCCGGCCCACTTTAACCTGAGAGTCTAATCAGCCAAGATAAGTGAAATCACCTTTGTTCAGAGGCTTTAAAGCATGTTAAAAGCAAACACTGGCCCTGAGATGAATCTCTTTGGTGTGATACTGTTAAATCTTTGCAGATGCAGCTATGCTGTGCTAGCTCTGTGTTGAGCCAGCGGCCCCAAACCGTTCCTGTTTGGAGAGCCGCTGGGAGCCGTCGGCCAGGTCCACCAACACTTGGACAGTCTGGGCCAGCCGACTCAGCCCCTCGTCCTCCATGATGAGTTGGGGGGGACACAAGGAATCCTGGGAAGGGCGGAGAAAGGAGAGTAGATGCAGGTAAGACACATACATATGTTTTAAAGAATTAATAAGACCCTTTCTGTGGCTGAGAAGACTTTAAGTTAGTCATTTTCCACCAAATGCTGTTGATGCTGATGAAACTCGATCCACATTAGTGTCAAGTCTAACTGTGGCCCAGCAGCATGCGCTACTGTCTGCCACCACTGGGGGTCACCATGGTCAGACATTTTCAAATGCTACACAGTGACTTTAATGGTCATCAGATGCTAAAAAGAAATGGCGGTGAGAGTATTTTGTGACAACATGGGACAATTTTATATTACATTTTGTAATGATGTACCTGTAAATTGCCAAACTGTGACATCAGTTATCAGCAGAGCAGATCACCACGGCTCCTGTCTCCTGTACTGCTTTCACTACAGCGTGTTCTTATTTGAAGGCTCTTCTTGATCAAATTCTTTTCAACCAATACTATTACTTTAATTTGACACTAGCAAAGTGTGTGTGTGTGTGTATATATATATTATCTTTGGTGGGTAGTTTGTTAATCCATTGTTATATGGCAATAACGTTATTGTGCTGACAAATTAACAGGGCGATTCACTGTTTGTAGCTGTACCAGGATCAGCCTAGAGTATCTTCCTTTGCATGGTGCAGTACAAACCTTCAGGCTGATTCTGCTTTTCTCGGACAGGCTCAACACACTCACCTCTCCAACATGGCCAGCTGGAGTTAATGATGCTAACGCTGCCGTTTGGAGAGCACACAGGAGCGTTAGCAGGTTAAAGGACATCAGGATATCTGCACGCCTCCTCACCATGTCACCTCTTTCCATAATTTTGAACACAAGTCTGGTGTTATTCTTTATTTATTGTCAACAACTCCCATGAAAAGACTAAAACCAACAAACAATCCGTCCCAGTGGCTCCAACACCCACGCCGAGGGCCGTTTGGGACTGTGGGGAAGTTGCTAATCAGTATATGTATGCTATTAAAATCACACAGACAATAATAAAGAGGGGTTTTTGAAAAGTTTCTCCCAATTCTTTGCAATCAGGGGAAACAGAAATAAACACAATAGATGAGATGCATGGGAAGATATATACTCACCTTGAAGATTATTAGGAACACCTGTTCAATTTGTCGTTAATGCAATTATCTAATCAACCAATCACTTGGAAGCTGCTTCAATGCATGTAGGGGTGTTGTCCAGGTCTAGACAACCTCCTGAACTCCAAACTACCACCGGGTGCCACTCATCTCCACTAAAAATAGAAAAATGAGGCTACAATTTGCACAAGCTCACCAAAATTGGACCTTTCAAGACTCGAAAAATGTTGCCTGGTCTGATGAGTCTCGATTTCTCTTGAGACATTCAGATGGTAGAGTCAGAATTTGGCGTAAACAGAATGAGAACATGGATCCGTCATGCCTTGTTACCACTGGGCAGGCTGGTGGTGGTGTAATGGTGTGGGGGGATGTTTTCTTGGCACACGTTAGGCCCCTTAGTACCAATTGGGCATCGTTTAAATGCCACAGCCTACCTGAGCATTGTTTCTGACCATGTCCATCCCTTTATGACCACCATGTACCCATCCTCTGATGGCTACTTCCAGCAGGATAATGCACCATGTCACAAAGCTCAAATCATTTCAAATTGGTTTCTTGAACATGACAATGAGTTCACCTTACTAAAATGGCCCCCACAGTCACCAGATAGAAGAGAACATCTTTGGGATGTGGTGGAATGGGGGCTTCGTGCCCTGGATGTGCATCCCGCAAGTCTCAATCAACTGCAAGATGCTATCCTATCAATATGGGACAACATTTCTAGAGAATGCTTCCAGTACCTTGTAGAATTAAGCAGTTCTGAAGGCGAAAGGGGGTCAAACACGCTATTAGTAGGGTGTTTCTAATAATCTTCAAGGTGAGTGTATGTCTGGCGAGTCATAAAGGGATTGGAAGTCAAATGTGGAAAGAATTTGACTGGAAGGTGAAGATAAGATTCTTTAGGACCCCTCTTAAGGTATCAATGAAAACAATGCCCCCAACATTTGCTGGATAAACTGTGGCATGGTGGGGGACCATACCCACATATTCTGGGACTGCTCCGTGATACAGACATACTGGAAAGACATTAAAGAGGAGTGGACAAACTTTTCAGGATGGATCTCCCTGTGGACCCTTTAATTTTTATACTGGAGAAACCAACTGAAAACTTGCTTTCTAAGGACCAACGCTACCTCCATGTTATATATTTTGTTAATGATTGCAAGAAAAATTATCACTATTAATTGGATGAAACCTAGCCCCTACAATAGCTCAGTGGATACAATCAAATCATTGTACATTGGAAAATATGACTGCTATTTTACAGTTGAAAGTACCTTTGTTCGTTAGAAGAGGGACTGCTGTCATTCTAGGCCTTGATTTAGAATAACTTAAACAACTGTGATATGCGTGTTGAATGAAGCTTAACCACAAGGTGACCCCCTTTGTTTTTTCTTTTTTTTTTTTCTTGTTTTGTTGCTTTAACCTCTCCTTGAGCGAGTGTTTGTGGGTGTGTATGGGTTTGTGTTGGTATTGTATTGCTAAAATTGCCAGCAATGTTTATTATGGGCAATAAAGTTAAAAAAAAGAAAACTGGAATGGTATTTCACCTATAATTTCATTAAGGTGCAGTCCTGCAGGCGAAAATGTAAGCTAGCCTACTACTAATACCATTCTGAGACTGCACACCATGATCATTAATAGAAATACAATTTATAATCATTTAACTCTCACTGGTTTTGTCCGGGAACACTACAAAAAAACGTTTAAAAAAACGTTTCAGAGCAAGGCACACTTTTCTGACGGCATGTCACAATGGTGGATGTTAGTGATATGAGGACGGAGAAAATACCTCTCAAATCGGTTATCTGGAAATTATCTGGAAAGTACATCTAGTCGGGACTCATATCATCACCCGACTTAAACTCTCTGTGAAGTAATACAGCTTTTTCATCAACGGGATCGTCGACAAAAGGACATGCAATGTTTGAGAAAAAAACGTTTTATATTCATGCAGATAACAAACTGCGCTAAAATGCGCCTGATACAGACTGACTGAATGAGGAAATGAAAGCGCGCTATGTCAGGAGACTCAAGGTTTTTTTTAAGAATACCTGCTCCTGACCTCCCAACCAGGTTAGGTTCACAAACTCAGTTACCATAGTAACACTCTGAGGTTAAGTTACCTCTCTTTCTGAAACGGGCTGGAGGCTCTTATCTCTCAGGTTTGATTAACCTTCCTTTCTGAAACAGAAAACCCAGAGTTTCCCTCATCTCAGGGTTAACAAACTCAGAGTTTTCACTAAACCTGCTTTCTGAAACGGACCCCTGGACATGACACACTACACACACTGCACATGGCCCTCTTGCTGTATCAGCCATAGCCAAGCTTATCTTTCGGATGAGCAAACTGCCTGTCTGACATCACTTCCTGTCCATTTCCCTGTCAAGTCTCATAAAATATGTAAAAAGCCAATAAAACAGAACAAAGCTAGTGTAAAGCATTGCAGAGATATTGAACATTACTTAGCCATAATGATGAATCCATAAATCTATGGATTCATCATTATGGATTTATTTTACAAAGACACTGTAGTTCCAGGCTGGATTAAAAAGCTTCTGGAAGGCCTACGATTGCACGGAGGACCTCGTTGAAATAGGGAATTTATTTGCTTCTGAACAACAAAAAGTAAGTCTCTGGAGATCTGGAGATATTGAATATGACATAAGGTATATTTTGATTTTGATGTCAGATAGGACATCAAACCCAGAGGGTTCACAGAGTCCTCAGCACTAAGAGCTCTGTGTAGCTTCTCTGTTCATGTTGTGCTTTCCAATAGGGAACAGTAGGATGCATTTCAAATTGTGCAGTTTTGATTCCTCTGCTGACTTCAAACATGCTTTTCCTAATCTAATACTGATGGAGCAGTTAGCTTTATAGCACAGAGAAAAGGTACATTCATTGTTGGTTTTGTTCCACACATGGGCTTTGTTGACAAGAAAAACATTTCATTTCATACTTAAGTCACGTGATGACAACAGAGCAAACTCAACATCCAGACCATGCGATGCAGTTGACCTTGAGTTCAGCTGCAGATACCCTGAAGTTCTTGGCTCAGTTAGCAGAAGCACAACAGCAGCAAGCAGACAAACAGCACATTGTCAAAGTTCATTGTTTAATAATTTCTTTACAGCGGGGAGAAAAACTTTACATATATATTTATATAAACTCAAAAATTCTCAATAATACAAGGGTATAAATATAAAATACAACTGTATTTGTGTTGCGCTAACATTAAAGAATATAGCTTGGTCTAAGCCAGTGAATTGTTGCTTATCCAGTTTCATTTATAAAATCTACATCTTTAACTGAAACAGTATAACATTTCATATTAACAGCAGGCTGATAAGAAACGTGAAACCTGGGACGGGGGAGGGGGGCTTTACAGTGGACATTGTGACCTGGAGACAACAGCAGACATTGGACAGGAACTGGACAGAAATACCCAGTGTGCCTGCCACCTTGTTAAATAAGTTAATCAAGTTATAAAACTATGATGCAGCTTCAACAGTGTTTCATTTAAAATAAATAAAACATTATGCATTCATATCCAATAAGTCCATTAAGCATTATAATCAGATTCCAATGTGTGTTTAGTGAGCAACAAGCCCACTGATGCTCTGCTCCATCTGATCTGCCTGGGTGGGGCTTTACAACTATTGGCCTATAGGCTTAACCAAATTAGTGACGCCTCTACTGTTTCACCTCAGAAACAAAAATAACCAAAAACAGAACAGAATTCATTTTAAAAAAGCAATAATTTAATAGCCTGTTTACATTTATACAAACATGAAGTCAGCTGTTCCAAAGGAGCAGTGACAATGACAAAAAAAAGACTTTCCACACACCCCTCCTGCAGGGGTTTGTACCGTTTGGACATGAGGAGGGGGGGGGGGGTTAGCACAGCAGACAAAAGGTCAGTCAGTGTTCAGCAAGAGGCACTGTATCATCATTGGGTTCTGTAACATCCAGGATCCACATAAACTAATGTGCATCTGTCTCAAGGCTAAAACATCACATTCACAGTTCAGTCTCAGGTTACTTCAACAGCTTCTCTCTCTGGACAAACACGCAGCGGGAGTATGACTTCAATACTTCTCAGAGGAAGAGCTGAGCTGAAGAAACAGTCTCTCTGGCTGAGTGATGCAGAGAAATTAATCAATCAATCCATTTAGAGTTTTCTAAGGATATCTAGTTAGAACCTGCAACATCAGCAATCAGGTAAACTTCTGACATTTCTCACTGTGTCCCAATTCCATACTATACACTGAAAGTATACACTATGTACTTATGTTAGGAAGTTTGTGACTATGAAGAATTTGGGGTTAAGATTTAGGTCTCTGCTGCCTTTTCTTTTTCACATACGTTTGACCACTGTTTGAAACTGTATGATCATGTGACTGTTATCATTACTAATGGCCAGAGCTTTGAAAGTGAAACCCTAAGCTGCATGCAGTCTGCATGTTGGCATTTTAGATACAAGTATTTGGGATTTTAGGAGTACATGCATTGCTATATGAATAATACACAGTAACAATAAAGCTTGTGATCAATGGCTGGAACCCCTGAGTGTATGAGAGGGCTCAGCCACAGAGAACACTGTGTCTGCTTCATATGACTCCATAACATGTCACATGTTGCACTGAAAGTGACACAGTTTAGGTTGAACTATGTTTCCCATGCACAGGATGCCAGCCTGCCTCTGCAGACACAGCTAATGTAACAATGTGAATAGTGCAGAGTATCTGAATGTTGAGGATGGACAGCAGTGCACTGTTGAACAGCAACATCGGAGGACACAAATGTAGCATGTTACCACGTGGCTTTTTCTGTTCTGGTCTCAATAGACCTTTTTCACGGCAGACATGTTGACATGTCATAGTAGGAAAAGCACAGGTGTATTCAAAACCATTAATGATGGCTGCATTCCACCAGGAGATGCCCTGGTATTGTGCATGCTGACTCACTGAAATAGCTTACTGGGACACTTGATGGAATTGAGCCATCGTTAAGGTTATCAATTTCAGCTGTGCTTTTCCTACTATGACAAGTCAACATGTCTGCTGTGAAAAAGGTCCATACTAACAATACCATAACCCCTTCAAGTGCCACCATGTTTAGTCCTTTTTACAATGGAACAAATTAGACATTCTCCGCGAGATATTCAGCTGTTGGTCAGCAATGATCGGGCCCTCATCTGTTCCCTGGGGGCCACAGTCTGAATGCTCCACCTACACTGACGCTGGTGTTGCAGCTCTGTGTCCACCAGTGTGCATCGTTGTAAAGAAGGTAGGAAAGGTATAGTATGGCATTGGGATTCAGCTGAGGCTGTGGTTCCTTTGCTCCACCCATTCATGTCTCAACCAATGAGACGGAGCAGCTCTGCCTCAGACACTTAAACAGAAAACTCCCATCTCCTCCAAACATGCTGGCTTAACAGAGTGAAGGCATTTCCCCGGTTGTGTGTGTGTGTGTGTGTGTGTGTCTAGGTGAGCAGGTAGCAGTAGAGGGCGTAGAGCAGGGCCATGGCTGTGCAATAGAAGAGCAGGAAGTCTGTGGACAGCAGCGAGGAGGACGAGGAGTGGTGGGGGGACGGGTCCTCGGCCGTCTCTCCCCCCCCAGCAGCCAGCAGGGCCGTCACACAGCGCAGCACAGCGGGCAGCTTACACAGAAGCACATCAGAGCACACACACACGTCCGTCTGGACAGGAGAGGCAGGACAGGATACACACAGGAGGAAAACACAAGGAGTTATATTGTTCAAACTAGGAGACAAGAGAAGGACAAGACACAGTGTAGAATTACAAGGAACAGAGTTAGGGCTGGACTGATATATGGGCCAGATATGGGCAATTTGGTTGAAAACATTCCTCAAAGTCTTTATCAGTCCAACCCTGACAGGAATAATGTAGCAACAAAACCGAGCTGAAAGCACATAGGAAACTCAATTTCTACCGACTGCTTTTTTTTCAACATTGCGTTATTTGAAAAGACCATTACATTTAGATGTATCAACGTGTCTGAGTTTTGATGAAAGGACAGCAGAGGGACAATCATAATGAGACATGTCTTACCTCAGGGACTCCGAGCTTACGACAAGCAGCGATGAAGTTTTCCACGTTGAGTCGACACTTTGCGGGGCTCAGCTTTGGCTGAAAATAATATCAGAAAAACACATTTTCATTTTGGAGTGAAATGATTGCTTTGCAGAACTATTTCTCATTAAATCAGGATACCATGTGGCCCGGGTTAGCTCAGTTGGTAGAGCAGGCGGACATATGTAGAGGTTTACTCCTCGACGCAGGTTCGACTCCGACCTTTGCTGCATGTAATTCCCCCTCTCTCTCCCCTTTCATGTCTTCATCTGTCCTATGGAAATAAAGGCCTAAAATGCCCGAAAAAATTATCTTAAAAAAAAATAAATAAATAAAAATCAGGATACCATGAGCTCTCAAATTGTGGCTTTCTTTAGCCTGATGCAGAGAAATACATGTGCTCATAAGCCAGTAAAAAGCCTCGCTACTTTCATCTGCTGGTAATGCACTTCCTCAGTGTTCAGCTGTTGACTTGACAAAGTGTGGTGTATTTCCTCAGCAGTAATCAATAACAGGTCATGTGACCCAGTCTGCTGCGCTCAGTAACACTGCTTTCATTCTCTACGTCCATTCCCAGGTTTGGATGGCTGTTGCTGATGCTCTGTGTGTCCAGGCCTTATGCTACCACTAGTCTATATCATAGACAGTATATAAACGGTCTATATCCTCGACGTTCCACTTCCGGGATTGCTCCGGTGCTGCAGGAAAATCCACCGGATGCATGTATTTTGTGTTGGTGTTCTAAACTCCGGTGGATTTATGAGGACTATGGTTAACTCCTCAGATCTCTGCAGGGTACATCCAGACAGCTAGCTAGACTATCTGTCCAATCTGAGCCCAAGATGATTGTGACTGGTTTAATTGGAGGGGTCTGGCAAAGCGAGATTAAGCTACCACCAGTGGAAGTCCTCACAGTGTTCCATGGGTTTATTCATTTGAGTTAAAGAATTAAGTATTTTGAGAGCACTGTTTTACTCCATACCAGCCTTAAAGGGAGCGTGTAAATGTTGCTAAACTATGGCCACTACAGGATAAAGGCACATTCAACTTCCCATAATTCTCCTGAGTTCGCCCCTTCAGCCAAACCGTAGTGTAAGAGTCTCAGAATCAGCACACTGACTCAACAATATCAGCTACACAGCAATATCTACCTAACCGTTAGATATTCTAAATAAATATATATTTGAACTGTAAAAAGAAACTTACATTTGAATATTAAAATGTATATTTGAATATTGTGAGCATAAAAAAAGCCATATACTGCGGCTGCTTGCATCGCGTGTTGGCCTGCTGCTCTCTAATCGTTTAGCTCTGTCTGATTGGCCCAGCCTGTCGGGAAGAGATCACAGCGAGCGAGTGGGCGTGTTGATCGCGTGCTATCATGCGGCTGGCGCTACCGGAAGTAATCAACGAGGGTGAAGAAGAAGAAGATGCCACAAAGACAGGCCTGGAGAAATGATAAGGTGTGGGATGAGGGTAAAATGCATAACTACTCCTGTAAGGAAAACCAGGGAAAGATGCCAGCAGGCCTGGGAATTACAGAGCAATCGCCCTGACATCCCACATCTGGAGAGTATGATAAATGAGCGGCACTGTTTAGAAAGTAGAGGGATGACAGCTACTTATGAAAGCAGCTTTATGAAAGGTGGGAACACTATGGATCCAGGGCTGGGTTTAGAGGATGAAAAAAGGAAAGCTTGAGTAAATAAAAAGACAGTGGTCGCAGTGTTTCTTCATTCTGTGTATGAAAGATTGTAGTCCCTCTCATCCCGGACACAAACTGTTTAAACCCCTCAGACCTGTTTCTTCCCCTCTGCAGTCAGCCTCACCAACAAGACCCCCCACTGACACTGACTCTTAACAGTGGGGTCACCGTGGACGGGAGGAAAATAGATTTACATTTCTGAAAAACACCGGTCTAATTTAAAGGTTGTAATGGGATAGAATAATAGCTGAGGGTTAATACCAGTAGGAAGCAGTAATAAAACATATGGGATGCCAACTGGCTAAAACCCTAAAGAAGAAGAAGAAGAAGAAGAAGAAGAAGAAGAAGAAGAAGAAGAAGAAGAAGAAGAAGAAGAAGAAGAAGAAGAAGAAGAAGAAGAAGAAGAAATAGATATGCAGAAGAATAGATATTTAGAAACAGTTTTGTAGGTGTAATCTGTTTTTTAGAGGAAATATTTGAACGTCATTTTTGGCCAATTTTGACAAGCCCACTAACATTACACTGAGCAGAGGTGTTTTATTGCTTATGAATTTGACTTTTCATTTGTAAGAGAAAGAATGTGTTAGTTCTTTTAAATTTACAATCAATCAGAATCAGATCAGAATCAGAAAAGATTTATTGCCAGGTAAGTAGCACTTACTAGGAATTTGCTTTGGTTTGGTGCAAACATATAAACATATTTAAACATTTATATAAAATAAACCAACAATAAATATCAAAACAAATAACACACACATATATATATATATATATATATATATATATATATATATATATATATATATATATATATATATATATATATATATATATAAAACTAAATAACATTAGATATAATAAAGAGGCAGGATGGATTAGTGCAGGATGTGCAAAAAATAATTGAGGGATTTGCAAAGTTCAGGACAGGAAGTAGGATAAGATTACATGTCAGAGAGGGTCCGGGGGGTCCGAGGCCTCGTTAATGAGGCTGACTGCCTTGCTTGCATTGCTGCAGCTCCTCTGTCTGAAACACTGTCCGAGCACTTGGCCCGCCTTCCTGAAAAGCCCAGTCAGCTCTGATTGGTCAGCTGGCCCACTCTGTTGTGACTGGTCAACCAAATTCAAAACAAGCTGCTGGGGCAGCACAGATGAAAAACTGGGCTGGCGTTCTCAATCAGTGACATCACTAATGGAGGAATTTCAAACAGGAATGGGTTGGGTGGGGCGTTTCAGACAGTTGATAAAAAGTGCTGTCTGTGGGTGAGAAAGCTCAGTTTGGAGTGAAATGTTTTTTTTAATTCTTTATAGATCTACTGCATACACAAACAACTATATAACACATAAAAGATGGGAAAACAAAAACAAAAAGCATAATAGGGGCTCTTTAAACAAACAAGTGAGAAGCAGATCCTGGTTGCTGTTTAGTGTCTGGATCCTTCCCACCAGAGGAAACGGACCAATCATTGAAAGGCAGAAAGGACAGGATCTGGTAGTTAATCCGACTCACCACTGCTGGGGAGGGAATGTGGATGATTGACACAGAGCGTTGTCGGATCTGATTGGCCAGCTGGCAGAGGACTGTGCCATTGGATAAGGCATCGGCAAGATCCTCCGGCAGAGAGATCTTTAGCCGAGACTCCAGAGTCTGAGGACAAGTATTATGTCACAGCTTTATTCCTGTCAGCAATAAAAGGCTGCACACCACAAACTGTTCAAACCCAGGATTATCATAATGTTCAGCATACATGTGTAGATATGGAATGCCGTTTTATTCAATATTAAATAAATGAATAAATACATAAATAAATGAATACATACATAAATACATGAATAACCCTTTGAAATACATCATGACATAAATAAATGAGGCAATAAATACATAAATAATTAAATAAATGTAAATATTCATATACAAATGAATCAAAGTTCGCGGTGCTCTGTACCCAGCCCACAGTCACCTATTCTGCTGTAACTGAACCACCAACTAAACAACTGCTTCAATTCACATTAAACTGAACATTTCCGATAGTGAAGTGAGACAAGGTGAATGGGACTTATATGGGACTATTTATGTGGACAGCGGCGGAGTGTGACCAAAAAATCTACTGGGAAATTTCGTAGGGGGGTGGGGGGCGGGGTGGGATTCGGATGGTCCGGTGAATGAATGAACAACACATAGCACAGCAAGCAACACGATCGCTTTTTTCCTTTTGAGTCTGACCATCTCAGTGCCACCTTTCCCTTTTATTTTTTGGCTTTTCATCATTACACTCTCACTGATCCCCTATATTTCTGAAAATCCTAGACATGGTTGTGACCTGCACTTCCTTAGTGCTTTCTGATTAGCCTGTGTTTGTATTGAAATAAGAGGCTGCTGCGGCCCACCGTACGGGTTGAGCAGAGAACTTGCAATGTATAACTATTAGCCGCTTTCCGACCAAGTAATTACAGGAACGTAGTTATAGAAAAAGTCCACTTCTAAGCAGATCTACTAACTATAACTAACTATAGCGTTAAAATCAGAAAACAAATACACCAAAACAAGTATGAACTAAATACTACATCTAATTTATATAGCATATTTGTCATAATTTAAACAAGTCTCCCGAAGAGAAACGGGTATCTCTCTCTCCCCCGCCTCTGCCTGCTGCACTGTGTGTGTGTGTGTGTGTGTGTGTGTGTGTGTGTGTGTGTGTGTGTGTGTGTGTGTGTGTGTGTGTGTGTGTGTGTGTGTGTGTGTGTGTGTGTGTGTGTGTGTGTGTGTGTGTGACTGTGTGTGTGTGTGTGTGTGTGTGTGTGTGAGAGACGGCCGGCCAGCGAGGTTGTCAAGCCCGCAGGGCGCGCTTGTGTAGTTTAACTCCAAAAAGACAGTTAAAGCGTAACTCTCGCCAAAATGCAACCTAGGGTCTTTTTGTGAATGTACCCGAGTCAAACTTTCATTTAAAAGCATATTTAGGATGGAAGCGCCACTTTTAAGATTTACCGTATTCTCGTTTTTTCGGTCAAATGGCCTTTTGAATGGGAGAGCTAGGGGCACTTCTATGATAGCCTCAAAATCGCTATTTTTAAAACACTAAGAAGGCTCGACACAACATGAAACTTTACTCGAAGTATCACCAGGGGCTCTACACATGAACTTGAGCATTGAGAACATTGTTTGTGTACACAGAGTTTACTAAAAAGAAAGGTTTTGAGCAACTCACTTAGCAGTTGTTGTTTACGCTATCCGCCATTTTCTCAGTCAAAAATAGGCGATCTCCGAATGCGAATGAACAGACTCCATAGGAGGAAATGTCATTCTTATATGAGGCTCCTTTTTCAACTACAAGGACAATATTGTGTTTCACTAATGACAAAACAACAAATTATCCGTGCATTTATATGGAACTAAGCTTTAGGAGTTTTCCATCTTTACTCTCCTCCCTCGACTAGAGTTATGCTTTAACCACAGGTTCCCGTTAATCTTATGATGGACATGTGTTGTGATATTTAAACAAACAAAACGTCAACGGCGAAATAAAAGCCTCTTATTTATGAGACCGGTCTGAGAGACCTCCAGCTTGCAGTGGGGTCTCTGAGCATGACTGGCTGAGTGACGAGCAAGCGGCCCGGCACACGCCTGCTGGCTGTCGCCTCACTTCATGGAGTGTCAGAAGTGAATTTAGTGATGAATAAGGTGGCGAAAATTGTTAAAATTGTCCCGTTGTTGGTCTGTCTGTACCGGAAACCCGACCCTCGTTGACCTAGATTCCTAAGTTCAATGTTAATTTTCTTGCAACCATTTGTCACAGCAACTGCCGCTAATATCATTGGAAAGCTTAGATTCTGGTTGAGGTGGTTGTGACAGACTATTACCCCAGAATAGGTGACTGTGGGCTGGGTACAGAGCACCGCGAACTGCCGGTGGTGTTGCTCCATCAGGGTACAGAGCACGGCTCTGTTCTGAATGTGAGAGATATCCACGCCCCCTGATTTGCATACAAGAAATGGAAATAAATAAATGTGGCATTAGGAAATAAAAGTCCACGGAAATAAATAAATGTGGACTTATGAAATAAAAGTCTCTTGAAATAATTAAAAGTAAAACCTTTTAATATATTTATTTAACTAATTGATTCATTTGTATATGAATAGTTACATTTATTTAATTATTTATGTATTTATTGCCTCATTTATTTATTTCATGATGTATTTCAAAGGCATATTCATTTATTTATTCATTATTTATTCATTTATTTAATACTGAATAAAAAGGCATTCCATATGTAGAAACGTCATACACATTCAAACCGAAGCATCTTCAATAAACTGAGAAGAAGCTGTTACAGAATATATGTGTGATACTGTCACAGAGTGGAAGAAGGTAGAACATTATTATAGTCATGCATTTTTGTGAAATCTCATCAGAAATACTTGAGATTTAACACGGGCTGTATCTGTATATACAAAGGATCATTTTGGGTGAAAGTATTCGTCAGACATCCAGTGTAGCATTTTACAATAAATATATCAAACTATACGTCAAATGACATGAGTAACAGACTTCTTTTTACTATTTTAAATAAGTGTGCGCATATTGTGCTTACCTTGCGTAGCTGTGTGACGTCTGCTCTCTCGTCTTTAGTAGAACGCAGCATGGTGCGAGACTCACTTCTGCCCGACTCCCCGAGAGTAAAGACCGACCCTGACAAACACAGCATAACAGGGTTTATTGAGCCTTTCTGCTCTTCAGCAGAATGTGTGAAGGGTGTGCGTTGTGTTGTTGTGTTGTTGTGTACCTGTGGGTTTGACGTTGCTGCGGGACGAGGTGCGGAACAGGAAACTGTTCGGTCTCTGGGCCTGACCGGGGGGAGGGGACGTCTTCGGGGAGGATGGATCATCTGACACAAACATTAAGCTCAGTGTCACCGATCAAAGATCCACTCACATAGCACATTTTATACCGTGAACTCATATGACCAGACTGAAGATATAATAGATAGATAATATATATATATAGAAATATAATGGACATGTAGTGAAGTTGATGGATGGAGTTCTCTCATAGCAATGAGGGCTGAGGATGATACAAGATGGGGTTGAAAGCTCCGGAGAGAAACTTAGTGGACCTTGATTTGATGTTTTTGTCATATTAGTGTTTCTAAGCTACAATACAAATCTAACATATAGTATAATATATAAAACAGGTAATACAGTAGTACTCTCTACAAAAAGAATGAAAACTTCTCACAAACAGCCACAGAGACGAGATCACGTGACCATCGAACTGCATGGCTGCTCGAGACTAGAGCTCTATGCCCCATCTCCGTATTTTTATTAAAAACCATGTCTATTCTTTTTCACTCTACGCCAATCCTTTGATTTGTCACCACGGTAACTTAGCGAAATGCCTGCAGGAGCGAAAAAGCAGACCCCGCTGCAGTTTAACCGAGGAAATAATTCTGCCAACGACGCTAGCATGGTGGAAACCTCGCTAGCCACCATGCTAGCGTCGTAGATCGTATACGCATCTACTTATGGAGGAGGCCATGGCCAGGGTCCTGGAAAGGCAACAAAGCGGACTTCAATCAGCGGTACGCATCGCGTGAAGGAAGCGTTGGCAGAAATTGACACCTCGCTTCAACACATCAGGACAGAGCTGGAGAGGCAGAGAACTACAGTAAGAGATATATTTCAGCAACTAGACGAGGCGCAGAAGGACAACAGACAGATAAGAAACACGGTGAAAGCCTGTATTGATGACCAGAGGAAATTTGAGTTGAAGTTGGCTAAACTGGAAGATAGATCGAGAAGAAATAACATCCGAGTCATTGGGCTGAAAGAGGATAGCGAAAAAGACGACCCAATTGGATTTTTGCAAAAACAGTTGCCAAAGTGGATTCCATCCTTACAGAACAGGGCTACCATCGAAATTGACAGGGCACAGAATCTATGGCAAGGGGACAGCAACACGCACGCTGATTCTCAGGAGTCTAAGATATCAGGACCGCCAAACAATTATTCAGGGGGCGAGGAAAGTACAACAGGAAGGTCCGATTCGTGATTCCAACGCAACGCTGCGCTTTAAGCCTGACTACAGCGCTTTCACCGTACAACGGCGCCAGGGATTTATAGGAGTGCAGAATAAGCTGCATGCTAAAGGCATCCCAAACTTTCTCATTTATCCAGCAATTTTGAGAGTGAACCACGGAGGAAGAACGTTGACATTCACTGCACCTGAGGAGACGGACAAGTTCTGTCAAGATCTGGGGATGAAGGAAGGAGACGTGGCGCTCACGCTGAGCGCCTTGCGACCGGACTGGGAGCTGCTATCGGGCCCGGAGGACGGCGTGCGGGCCTCCGGTGCGGGAAGCTGAGCGGATGGACCCGAGGACTGTGGATTGGCGTATCTGGAAAACTGCAAGTTTAACCGAGGACACAGCATGTAAGTTTAGCAAACTGACTTTGGAGGGATCTTTGATGAGACTGAAAACATGACGGACATGGACTGCTTACTTTACACAGCCTAAGAACACGATAAACACTTAGCTTATAATCTATATTACCACTCTTACATGGTTTGTTCCCACACAGTCTATTTCAGAGCGTAATAGCTGGTCGAAATTATAGTGTATGAGTTATAAGAACATCTGATTAGACTACATTTTATAATCTATGTCTATTACTCCTACATGGCTGATTTGTTTTTCATAGTTTATTTCAGAACTTAATAGATGGTTGGGACTTAGTTTCAAGGGTTTTTTGTAACATTGTTCATGTTTAACATAGGAAAGCATTAGACCTGTTTCAGTTAACCTGTGACTTTAGACAGGAGGGGCAGTTTTGAGCTGGAGTTTTCGTGCGAGCTGCGTTTGATGCGGCCACATATCCTGCAGAGAGTGAAGGGGGTCTGCGGTCTCGGAGGGCTAAGGGATTTATTTTATTTTTTGTGTTTTCACCACACTGTGCTTAGATCTAACAGCTCACCCATTGCTACAAATTTATCAGTGAATACAGGTAGGGTACTTCAGACATATATATGCATACATTTTGAAAATGGCTGAACTTTCAATTCTTTCTGTTAACATCAGGGGGCTAAACGGACCGATCAAATAAGCTAAATTCCTGGACTATTTAAGAAGGAAGAACATAGACGTGGCGATTATTCAAGAATCACATTTGCGTAAAAGAGATGTAAATCGTCTACAAAATAAATATTTCAAAGTTGCTGCTGCATCTAGTGACGACACCAGAACCAAGGGCTCCATTGTTTTGCTGTCACGGAGATGCGCACTCACCATAAACAAAAGTAGTAAAGACTCTTCAGGCAGGATAGCATATATATGTACTACAATAAGGAGTAGGAAAATAACCTTTGTCTCAGTATATGCACCGGCTACATATGATGAAGGCTTTTTCCCGCGCCTAACCAATGAATTGCTCTCTCTCAATGAATACTCATTAATTATAGGGGGAGACATGAATGCGGTACTGGACTTGAATCAGGATAGATCAGGGGTCAACCACACGAAAGCCCAAAAACACATATCGGGCATTTAGTTTAATGCAGTTGTGGAATCCCACGATCTTACAGATATATGGAGAATGCACAATCCTACTAGCAGGGATTACACCTTTTTTTCCACGTCATTTTTTGTGCTCCATTAAGGCAATGTTCCACACAATAGCAATGGAACCAGCAATCCTGTCTGACCACAATGCACTGATAACCACATTCCATTGTGATATGTTAGGAGAAAAATCTAGAAGGTGGCAACTCAATAATTCCCTTCTCCAAAACACAACTTTTGATACAGAATTTGGAGCCGAACTAGCGGAGTTCATATCAATCAATACTGACTCAGTTTTGGACCCGGCGTACATCTGGCAAGCCACTAAAGGATGTATTAGAGATTTCACATCTTCCTTTGCAGCAAATTTGAAGAAAAAGAGAGAGGCAAGGATTGCGGAGTTGGAAGAACGTTGTAAATCGTTAGAGCAATCTCTTAAGACTTGTTTCTCTAAATCTACACATACTCTTCTAGTCACAAATGGAGCAGAGCTAAATGATTTGCTAAGAAGGAGAGCTGAATTCATAATGCACAGAGTGAGGCAAAATTACTATTTTAATGGTTGTAAACCAAGCAAACTGCTAGCTCTGAAATTAAAACAAAGCGAGTCCAGAGCTGCTATCAATAGCATCCGCACGGACCGAGGTATCTCAACGAATCCTAAAGAGATCACCGCCACTTTCCAATCCTTTTATTCAAAAGCTGTATGAATCCTCCTGCAATCCGGATCTGACACAGTGCCAAAAGTTCCTAAAAGAGCTAAACCTGCCAGAGGAGGCAGAAGAACTGGGTCAACCTATTACGTTAAGAGGAACTCAAATCAGCATTAAAAACAGCTAAGAAAGGGAAAACACCGGGGTTGGATTTCCATCCAACCCCGGTGTTTTCCCTTTCCATCAGAACTCTTACTACAGTACTTTGACACACTAGGACCTATCATTTTACAAAATTTAACCTCGGCCATAGAGAGGGGCACCTTTCATCAACAAACCAACACTGCACTAATTTCGGTCATAACAAAACGGGCAAAGATCCTACGGAGTGCGCAAATTACAGGCCCATCAGCCTCATTGGGACTGATATTAAGCTTTATTCCAAAGTCTTGGCACTACGCCTAGAACGCTTCATCGAGAACCTAGTCCACCCTGACCAATCAGGATTTATACCAAAGCGTCAAGCTGCAGACAATATACGCAGATTACTCCATGTAATAGAAGAAGCCAAAAACCTCCCAACAACAGCAGCAGTTTTATCACTGGATGCGGAAAAGGCTTTTGACCGCCTAGAATGGAACTACTTGTGGCAAGTAATGGAGAGGCTTGGTTTGGGAGCCAAATTCATTGACATGGTACGTACTTTATATGCGAATCCCACGGCCATAGTCTCAACCCATTGGCCATTGCCTGCATTCACAGCCATTCCCCATCGCACGGGGCTCGCGACAGGGATGCCCGCTCTCTCCCATGCTAATTGTAATATATAAATATCAATGTCGGCCATTGAACAACCCAAATGGGTCAAACACTGGGTCACTTATGGCATCAGCAAACAACAGACCATAATAAGCAGGCGGGCCAGCTGATTGCTCATTTAGGCTAAAGACACAAGCAGCAGCCTCTGTCCTTTTAGATTATATTATAATATTGTTTACATTTTGAACCAAATTAATAATATGTAGTAGATAATACAGTAGCTCCTTTATTATATAATGAAAGGCTGTGTGTGTCTGTGTGTGTGTGTGTGTGTGTGTGTGTGTGTGTGTGTGTGTGTGTGTGTGTGTGTGTGTATGTATGTGTGTGTGTGTGTGTGTGTGTGTGTGTGTGTGTTTGTGTGTGTGCGTATACCTGTTCTGCTGCTGGAGCGTTGCACCAGAGTTGAAGGAAACACTGCGCTCATCTGTTCAGCACTCTAATAAAAAAGGAACACATTCAGATTTTCACAATGCAAACACACCTACACCTGTCAGCTGAGTTTACTCACAGCACATCGCTGCCGCAGGGCCAGCTGGGAGCTGCTGTTCTCTGGAGAAGTTCCACTAGGGGGAAACAGACACCAACATTTGATCACTACAGGAAACCAACACTCTCCACAACCTTCAGCTCCATGTCTAATCCAGCAGAGACGGAGCAAATGCACGGACGAACGGCACTCATCAGTCTCTCTGCTGCTGGGCTTTTATCTGCCCAACGGGCCGTACTTACGCTGAACTACTTCCTGTCTGAGGTGTAGAGGCCACATGACTTCCTGCTTTGGCGGAGGACTTCAGCAAACTGCAGAGTTAGAGTTTGGACATGGAGAGCATATCATTAGATAGGACAGACCTGTAGGTGTGGTACACAGACTGCTCATATTCACACTGGACTCCAGTGACATCATGATGTCATGCTGCTGATGTCATGTTATACCTGTGACCAATCCAATCATACAACTCAGCCCTTTTAGATGTCATTAAATGCTTCTTCCTGTCAGACAGGACATGTACCTGGCCTTGTCTCTCTGCTGCTGCTGCAGCCGCTCTCTCTCCTGCCAGATGAACAGCGTGCCCGGCCGCCTCCGCTCCTCCAGGGTGGGGCTGGAGGGGGACGATGATGGGGGGCCCACCTCCACATGGAGGCTGGACCTAGAAAGGAGAAAGAGATAAGAGAATGCCAATAAGGCTTATAAGAATGACATGTGATCTGAATGTGAAACACAGTTATTTGTACAGAGGATGCCAGGGCACTGCTCTGAGCCAGCAGAAACACCAAGGGAGACGGCTCACTAAACCTGCTGACTTAGGACTGTACCAACCCACCTGCCACTGAATCAAGCACTTCGGTTTGAATCAACCGGAAGTTTTTCTGTCCCTCCTCCATGAAGGCCGTCTCAAAGCTCTTATTTCTACTCCGAGGACCGAGCTATAGGCGAGGATACACGAGAGCAGCCTTCCTAGAAGCTGTGAAGCTGAAAAGGTTGCTAACTCAGCCCATACAGCTGACGAATTCATGATGCTTCAGAGGAAAGGATGTTTCCCTCTTAACACATTTGATCGTTTCCTATCTCCTCCCATGATTTCCTCGTGTCTCTCCCGTGCTTCTGCATCAGACAGACTAAGACGGAGGTGCAAGGAAGGGAGGCAAGTGGAGGAGCCGGGGATGCAATTTAAGGGAAGTGAGACCCTTAGACTAGGCCCTCAGCTGTCCTCCACCCTTAAACTCAGCATGACTGTGCTCCCACTCCTTCCACCAACACCATCATCTGGGCTTGGACTTCTCTCAGGAGGGGACGAGACAGCCTACAGCATCCTAAACTCAGAACTCCAGAAGAACAGATGGGGCACACCATGGGGCCTGTGTGGAAACCCTCGCTGCCTTCAGCTTCCTGTGTGAGCACATTGCTGACCATCTCTCCTGCTCTGCCAGCAGCACAGCAGCAGTACAGTGGGCTGCCCCAGCCGCAGTGTGCTGCTGCTGCAGAGGCTGCTCAGGGCCCTCTCTGGAGGATGTACCCCTCCTTCCTGCCTCAGTAGAGCAGCCAACATGAAAGATCATCCACCCTGGACACGTGTATGACCTGCTGCCCTCACAGACAGACAGAATCACAAACACAGTGTCTGAACTGAGCAGCAGCGCTACAGTTACAGTCCACCCTTTGTACCTCACTGCACATATCAGAGCGCACATTTCAACTGCATATTGCGTAGAACTTTGTACGTATTTATTCCTAAATGTTTTTTTCTAAATAGGGCCACTACAACTCAGCAAATGTGCAATATCTCAGCTGTTTACTGTTTTATAGGTCACAGCAAATACATTTTTTATTTATGTTTTTTTCCTCTATTTTGAATTACTGTTTGGTATGTGTGAATGCACAGTTAGAATTGCTACTTAATTTCGTTGTACAATGTTTGAATTTAGAATGGCCAGTCCTCATTACTGCCAACTCAACTTTGGCTCC
>NC_050189.1:901022-908522 GCF_008315115.2 Sander lucioperca
TAGTCAAATTTCAGTTTTTTATTTTACTGTAAAACACTTCCTTCCCTTAACCAGAGAAATAACCAGTGCAGTACCTATTACAAGTTGCCACTGAAGCCACTTCCCACCATCTGTTTTTGTGAAATCGGTTTGAAACCAGCAGAATGGTGTGGACACAAGCTCAGCCTGCTTTCTGTTTCTATTGTCTCAACATGAACCTGATCAAAATAATATAATAATAATATTCCATGACTACAGGACTACCAAGAGTGCCTTCATGAAAGGATCTTTCCTACTGGTTTGCTAAAGAAATAGTTTGAGATTTTAGGAAACAAGCTTATTTTCCTATTGTCCCAGAGTGAGATGAGACGATCCATATCTACGTATGTAAATACAGAGCAGGACGAGGTTAGCCTAGCTTAGCATGAAGACTGGAAGCAAGGGAAAACAAAAATATACCCACCAACTCGTCTATAGGTCACTGATTAATACGTTGTATCTCACTCTTTTAAAGTAAAAAATAATGTGTGGTTGAAGTGGGAGTTTCTCCGTGTGCCAGTGTTTAATACTGGTTCCTCTATCCTTCCTCACCAGCTGTTGAAGCCCGTGGGCCGCAGGCGTCTCTCCAGCTCCTCCTGGCTCCTCTTGCAGGCCTCCATGTTCAGGTACTTGAAGATGTGGTATTTGCCCTTGGAGCATATCTGTGCAGGAGGCATTTGCAGCGGGTTGTTGTCAAGCAGGATACTCTGGAGATGCCGGAGGTGGCGGTAGCACAAGGGCACGTGGGAAACACGGTTGCAGGACACATCGAGCCGGACAAGGGGGAGCTCCGATATTTCTGGATGGTGCAAAGACAGGGTTTTCATTCTGTTTTCATTCAGTTTCTTACCTACATTCATTGTATCCTCGAGGTTCGGCAAAAATGTTTTTTCTTGCTCATAAAACATTTGCAAAGCCCATATCCTAAGCAGTGTTGGAAGTAACGCGTTACAAAAGTAACGCAATTACAGTAATGTATTCCTTTTTGCTGTAACGCAAATATAACGCATTACTAATTAAATTTCGGTAATATTATACTCGTTACAATCTCAGTAACGCGAGTTACAACCCATTTTAACGCAACATTTAGTGGTGCATTGGTTTCTTTAAGAATTCACCAACACCGCGACACATTTCTTCACAGGCAAAAAAAAAAGCCGTATTATTTTCCTGTCGCTGTATTCGATGGTTGAGATGACTGCAGAGACAGATACATTTGCGAGATGGATATTATTTTCAGGAGTTATTACGCTGCGTTGAAGTGAGCTGTCCTGTTTCTGTTCCCGTGGTCAGAACCAGAGACAGTACGGACAGCATGTATGTCCCAACAGGTGATGGTACGTCAGCAGCTGACAGATATAAACATGTCGGGAATTAATGTTGAGGCTTGCTACACGTAAATATCATTGCATTTTTATCAGCCGTGGAGAGTAACTATGCCTGTAGTGGAATGGCTTCGAATGACGACTAAAAACGCTTGTCTTTTACTGTGACCATTTACTGTTCAATATGTTGCAGTTTTAAAAACAAGAAAGTGAACAACTTGAGCCTGACGGACATGTTGCATCTCAGTAAGCTAGCAAGAGTAGGCTACACAACAGACAACTTCCGTGTAGCCTACTTCAAAATAAAAGCACTTCCTGTGACGGTTCGCAGTAAAACTAAATTACTGTTAAATAAGGTTGTGTAGGCTACCTTTTCACAAATCAGGGGTAAATCAAGTACTGTAAATAATGTTAATAGTGAGTTTTAATCACACTATAATTGAACATTTCCTTTAGAGTGTTTTAACCTAAACAACATGAATTTCTTATTGAAGTGCTATAAACAAACATTTTACAACAATGCCGTACTTTTAATTGAGTATTTTCATTTTCTCCTACTTGCCTATTATATGTTTTACTTATCTATTTTGTATAGCTTTAGTTACTTTGCATATTTATATTAATTATACAAAATATGAATAGCTATAGTTTCATTAGGCTGAACCAAGCTTGGTATTAGTGGATGCCATATATTTATCATCACCTTCTATAGTTGGAGATGCACTGAATACCACTGGATGAGAACTGATAAACTTTGCGGAATCACTCTATGGGCTCTGGACCAAACCATTGCGGAGGTTTCTTGGGTTCAGCACTGAGAAATGAGCCAAGGTGATCACACTAAATTAATTTAGGGAAAGAGAAGAGTAGAGGAGGCTTGATGTCAGTGGATGGAAGTGTGTGGGCTCCATACCTTGAGGCAGAGTGGTGAGCTGGTTCCTCCGCAGGTTTAAGTCCCTCAGACACTCAAGCTGGCCGAGCTCTGCTGGCAAACTCTGCAGCTCATTACAGCTGACATCCTGAGACAGACAGACAGACAGACAGACAGACAGACAGACAGACAGACACACACACAGACAGGCACACAGACACACACAGTCATCTAAAGCTGTCCACTGACATGTTGCACTGTCTCAGAAATGGATCTGGACACCTCTTGCTTTAAAGTAGGGCTGCACAATGAATCACAATTTTATCAAGTCACAATATGGACTAGTGCAATACCCAAATCACAGGAGGGGTGCAATATTTGTTAAAGGCAAAATATGTGTCAAATGAATGAAGTATTGTGGTGCTGCAGAGACATCCCAGCCTACAAATCATATCCTACAGACTAAAGAAAACATCTTTCTCTGGTACAGATCCTCGCACAAATCACACTATGATCATATATTTCTATAAAAATGAGAATAATGATCATGGTGCAGCCCTACTTTAAAGCCAGTCCATAGTATCCGTTATAAAGTCTATGACCCAATAGGACATCCAAACATCTGGAGTGAGAGAGGGACACTAGTGGACTTCTTCCTCATCACAACAGAAATCAGTTGACTGATGTTGCTGATAGAGTTGTACACACAGAAAGATAGTGTTGATGAGAGACAGTAATGTGTGTGTGAGTGTGTATAGCATACCAGCTGTCGGAGGTGTGTGAGGGAGTGTATGGAGGCAGGCAGGGAACACAGCTTGTTGTTGCTGACTATGAGCACTCGCAGGAGGGGAAGCTCAAACACTGACGGGGGTAAACTGGACAGAAGATTACGACTGTGGACACACACACACACACACACACACACACACACACACACACACACACACACAGAGATCTAATCACACACTTGTTAAAAACATTAATTAAAACTATGAAAATGAAATGTTTTGTATATGTTAAAGAACGTGCGGCTACATTTAGTCTTTGTTATTTTTATTGCACAGTAGTTGCTTTGAGCCTTCCTGTATTACCAGCACCTGGAGGGCTTCTCTGGTCTCCTAGCAACAGTACAGTTATAATTATAGTGTGGAGGAGAGAGGCGTGGCCGTGTACTTCTGTTGTTGGAAGGAGCTTTGGACAGGATTTGTATAATTTCAACTCCAGCAGAAACAAACACACAGCAGCTGCGCTTCACCCTACACTGCACTCTGGGAAATGGATGCAGCGTTGCTGCTCTCTTTGTGGTGTGCTAAAGTGTAACTTTTTAATCATAATTCATGTATTACATGCAACTTCCTGGTTAAACCTTGCCCTAGTGTATTTACCACAGTTGTGTGCAAACTGTTTCCTATGCTGAAGAATAAATTCCATAACTTTAGAGTAATATATATATTAGTGGTTCTTTTTGTGTGAATTACCCTTCACTTGGCACAGTCTAGTGCATTTCTGTTTCACATCCCACTCCACCAAAAAACATACAGATTTAGAACTAAATTGCAGATAGAAATGATGGCCTAAACTTTGCAAACAGGGCCCAGGTAGTAACAAATGCAACTGATTGTTTATCAAGAGGTGAGGAAATCTGAGGAGACGGAGCCATCAGTGTGTGACAATGCTAGTGTTGGTGTGTCAGGGGACAGGTTGAACTTTTAACTTTTTAAGTGCTGTAAAATTGGTTAGAAAGAAATAGAAAGGAAATGGAGCTGGAGTGTGAGTGTGGTGTGGAGTTACCTGAGGTTGAGGTAGGTGAGGGCCTGGAGGTTGCCCAGGCTGGGGGACATTGAACGCATCCCATTGTGGTAAAGGCTCAGCGTCTCCAGAGAGATGAACTGACAAAGCTCCTCCGGCAGCTCACACAGGCGGTTCTTAGACAAATCTGACAACACACAGGGGGACACAACATTAGATGGCTCATCACAGTTTCTCCAGCATTCATACTGCTACCACACAAAGTAAAGTGCATACTACTTAAAGCATGACTCCTGTAAGAAAAAACCCTCCTCAAGTCAGGCAACATTCTAACAGGGTAATCGGTTTTTACACTCCCACCTCTGACACACCCCCTCCGCCCTTGCTGGCACGTCAGAGTCTTTTCCCCACCGCTAGCTCCCCCTACTGGCCTCAACTTCCATTACCAAAGTTACAGATCAGGGCTCATGAAACACCATTCCCTCTGCCCCCTTAGTGTCCTCTCCTTCACCCTAATGCCCTTCCCCTCAAACACCCTCACCTATGGTTCACTCTGTCAAAACTATTATAACATATAGGGGCAACCGTCCAAGCCAACCGCTGTATCTATTCCTCCAGTGAGGTTCTCCTCGGTGCGCAGGTATCTGGTATCTGCGTCCGCTAGCTCGGGTACCTGCGTCTGCTAGTTCGGGTACCTGCGCCCGCTAGCTCAAGTACCTGCGCCCGCTAGCTCGGGTACCTGCGCCCGCTAGCTCAAGTACCTGCGCCCGCTAGCTCGGGTACCTGCGCCCGCTAGCTCGGGTACCTGCGCCCGCTAGCTCGGGTACCTGCGCCCGCCAGCTCGGGTACCTGCGCCCGCCAGCTCGGGTACCTGCGCCCGCATTCATACTGAATGATTTCTTTATTACAAAAGACTTGGACTTTCTGCTCCTCAGCAACCAAAATATACACGATAAATTCCAGTCAGGCTTTCGTCAGAACCCCTCTACAGAGATCGCTCCTCTCAGAATTACAAATGGCCATAATTAGTTTACACATTTCATTGCTAGCATAGTGGAAACGAATGACTTAAAATAATTATAATTAAAGTTTCAAGCTAAAATAGATTCCTGGAATTACTTGTTTAAGGAATGGAAATTCAGTAGAGCATTACTCATGGTTCCTAGAGTCTACTAAAAGTAAAATGGGAGCCAGAACCTTCAGCTATCAGGCTCCTCTCCTGTGGAACCAGCTCCCAGTCTGGGGTCTGGAGGCAGACACGGTCAACACATTTAAGAGTAAACTTCAAACTCTCCTCTTTGATAAAGCTTATAGTTAGAGCTGGCTTTGCTTAGGACCAGTCATTAATATATTACTGCAATATTATTACTTTCCACAGTTAAGAGTAGTGTAACAGATTACAAAATCCAAGTAACGCTGTGTGACTGCGATGGGGCAGCGGAAGTAATATAAAAAGTAATGTAACTGATTAATTCTGATACTAATTAATAAGTAAAGTAATAGTATTACTTTTTGATGGAGTATTATACTTCCTGAGTAACTTGGCCAACACTGGCCCTTAGTTGTGCTGCTATAGGGTTAGACTGCCGGGGACTCTCCTCTCTCTCCATCTGGGTGCATTCATGTCCCAGTATCCTGTTTCCTGTCACCGTTAACTGTCAAATAATGGCAATATGCCATAAAAAATAATATGACAAAGAATGACAGCTTTCACCAAAATATGTTCTAATAAATAAATCTTCTTAGCCCTCAAGACCAAACAAAGGACAAAGAATGGAGGTTGATGGAATCAAAAAACAATGTTTTCGAACCAAGAAAAGAAGACTTGGGAAGTGAAACATGGCTGAAGAATTCAGTAGAAGTGGATCCTGGAGAGTTAGTTTTTTACGTCCATAAAGTTGAGTATTCACAAGAGACAGAAATAAAAGATCAATATTAAAGAATTCCAGATATCTAGATGTTTAGTCCCAAGGTTAGGTAAGGCAGAATTCTCCAATTCCCATGACACCCCTTGATAGCATCTTTTGCAACAGTTCTCTAATTGTGTATTCTCCAACCCCAAACACAGATCTTAAGCCCGATGACATCATTTAAATTCTTACTTTGGTCTCTGTGCCATATCACAGCATCCACACTGTTTTCAAAAAGCAGAATGTTGGCAAGGTGAACCCTCATCTCATTCTACAAAGTCACTGGATGTTAGACATTGTCATCCACCTCAAAAGATACATGAACCCTCCCTATCAGAGATACAGATAGCCCAGATGCACATTTCCACAAATATACGTACCCTAAGTCCAGAAGTGATTTATTTAATGTCAAAAAATTAATGGTCAAATATGTACTATTGTGTTAACATTTTATTTACTAAAAATGCGTTAGAATACGTTCATCTCGAAGACGAGTTCGTTCAGAATCAGCTGACTCGATTTCCTTCTCATACATTCCCATAGCGCCACAGTGCATTTTGAAGCCTAGCGTCCATTGACTTCAATGGGGCTGCTTTGAACAGTTTTTTTAAGTACTTCGAAACTAGACGGTCATTGGATAAATGCTGCGATTATGTCCCGCCCACGGACTGATGTCCGTGGGGGTGAATGGAGCAGTGGGCTGGCCTGGACTCCGGGCTTCTGCGTGATGATTGGAGGGTCTGTCGAAAGACTGCATCTCCTTTTGATTAACAGTGATTTTGTACTATAAAAAGTCGCCGAAGCTATACAAGCTTTTTTTGTTATTTATTATTATTATATATCATTATTATTATATAATATATATATATATTTATATAATATATTATTATAATATTATTATAAATAAATGAAAAAATGTTCTGATGTAGGCCGAAAATGAGCTTCACCTCTTTGAAAGACCAGCAGCTGCCACTGCCTAAGTCCCTCATTGGAAGAATTATTTAATGTTTGCTCTCCCTCTTTTGTATTTATATTTAATATTTTAGTTTCGTTGCCACCAGTGTCAGACAAGGGGGACAAAGGGCAAAAATGCTCCAAGAAATCTCAGAATGCCCTTAAAATGTGATTGAAGAAAGAAGAAAAATAGAAGAAAAACAATTATTTACCAGTTTACGCCATCATCCAAATCCAACATTAAAGCTTAAGTGCGTAACTTTTTATAATAATGAACGTTCGTTTCATTCAAGCCATTGCAGTTGATAGAAAACTCTCTGTATTTCTCAGTATGGCTATGTTCAGAAGATTGTGTCCTAGCAGAGTGACATCATGGCACAGGCGTTACCATGGATCCCACGTAAGTCCCGCCCTACGAAGCAGCTCGATTGGTTGGGGTTAGGCATTGACCTGGAGTGGTTAAGGTTAGAATAGCCGATTGGTCAAGGGATAGGACCTGAACAAATCGGGTTACGTTACCTTGCGTAAGCATGGACGCCTGGCCAGTAGTAGTGTGTGAATGCTATTGAAGGGCGGGTCTTGCCTAGATGTTGCGTGGGTTCCATAATAACGCCTCAGAGGCACATGTTTGGATATCAGCTGACAATACCTTGGTTTGCATTTCCAATAGAGT
>NC_050189.1:913522-1071022 GCF_008315115.2 Sander lucioperca
GGTAGGCAGGACTTCTCTTAATGAGTCTCTCTTAATGAGGCAAGCCTAGGGCTGCACAATTAATCGCAATTGTATCGAAATCGCAATATGGACTAGTGCAATATCTAAATCGCAGTATGGACTAGTGCAATATCTAAATCGCAAGGGGGGTGGGGGGCAATATTTGTTAAAGGCAAAATATGTGTCAAACCGTTCTGAATGAAGTATTGTGGTGCCGCAGAGACGTCCCAGCCTACAAATCCTATCCTACAGACTAAAGAAAACATCTTTCTTTGGTACAGATCCTCGCAAAAATCACACTATGATCATTTACATTTTTTTAATTCTAATATTTTTCAATGAAAATGATAATGATACAAAAATTAACATTCCCTCCAATATCGTGAATCATATCGCAATATCAGTGAATATAATCGCAATTAGATATTTTCCTCATATCGTGCAGCGCTAGGCAAGGCCCATCAGTACATAAAAACAGCTTGACAAATTCATTGTAACAAAGGAAATACAGGCAACAGTATTCCAGATTGTATTGCATAACCTGGGGCCTCACTCAGGGGCTGTTCAACACAGACATAATCAGCCAAGTCTTTACTCAACTTGTCCAAAGTCTCACTTAATTTTGCAACTGAGACTATAGCTGTACAAGACAGTTTCAAACTAAGTCTGGTTTGTGGATTTGTTGTATATTATTCTTTCAGTGCGACATCATGTAGACTGAGAGTCCAGCACTTAGTATCACTTGGTAATTGTTTATATTGATAACACAGAGATCCTTTTTCCATTCTAAAAGGAAGGGTAAATATAAGTCAATAGTACTTACACGGCTGCACAAACTGCTTTGTACTGTGAATTAACACACTAATCTGTTGGCAAATCTAATTACCTTTTCAAGTCACAGGACTGCTCTTGTAAACCGTCAGTACCATAAGAAGCTACAGTCTTCCTCGCCTCATGTCATGCCGTCTGACTCTGCCCCGCCAGTTTCTCAATGAACCGAAAATATTTTTACATTTTTCATAATAACACAATAGATCTATTGTTGTGTTTTCTCTCAGTCCAGTCAGTAATGCCACCCTGAATAAACACCAAAGAAGAAGAAGTAGCCATATACCTCTGTTTTAATCAACATTTATTCACAAGCTCTTATCATGGTTTATATGTATTTCTTTTAATGTTATTATTTCGGTCTATTTCGGCCAGGGAAACTGGATTGCTTGGTTGTTTATTGATATTTTTGAAACTATAACGCTACATCTATCAACATTTATTTAGATGTTATCATGGTATTCATTTCTTTATTTTAATAATATTATTTCGGTCTTATTACCGGTTAAACAATAGTGCTGTAAAATAGAACACTATGATGTGATCCAAGCGGGGCGCATTCGAAGCCCATATCCCACAATGCAATGCGGGCATTCATATCAGAGGATCGGACAGTGATCAGTGGGTCTTTAACGCCAGTATCGTATAGGATGTTGCATGTTGTACGTGAGAATTTACACAATAAAAATACCAATAATGAAAAAAGTGTTTTATGCTAGGCACTTTGATTTGCCTTATATATACACTATATAAATAAAATAAATGTTTAGAAATACAGCTTAATGGCTTGTTTGACTAATTTGCACTTGTTTTGACTTGTACTGTTGTAAAAAACAAAACATTTACAAAGAGAAGCATTTTTTATTTTATTTCCCATGAATCATTATTTAAAAACTCAATTTTCTAATTTTGCGGTTGATGAATGTTAAAGGGGTGATAGAATGATTATATAGGGTATTTCACACTGTTCCTTAAGGTCTCCTAATAGGGTATGTAACATTGGTTGGGCTGAAAATTGGCCGAATGCTATTTTATTAGCAGTGACTTGTAACGCGTTACTCTAATCTGACCACTTTTTTCAGTAACAAGTAATCTAACGCGTTACTATTTCTAAACCAGTAATCAGATTAAAGTTACTTATCCAAGTCACTGTGCGTTACTATTTTTGTCATTTTCCTTAGTAAATTTATATATTGTTTTTGCTTTCTTCTTGCGTCTCGGGGAGTGAAGTCACGTATGCGACGACAAGTCACGTTTTCAGCATGTGGACAGTTAACGTGTACCACGCAGCGACACAAACGTAAACAACAATGGAGGGAGGAGAGAGATGCGCGTTTTCTAGCTGGAAATACAGTCACTATTTTGAGTTTGTGTCAGCTAAAGATGGCAATATTAAGGTTCGTTGTACACTCTGTGCTGGTGGCGACAAAGTGCTATCTAGCTACAAAAATACTACGTCAAATTTGAAGAAACATTTGGAGTCGCAGCACCGCACAGTCAAACTTACAGAGTAAGTCCCGCCAGGTGGTGCAAAGCAGAGAGAAGAAGGTACCCCACCACCCAAACAACAAAAGCTGGACTTCGGTGCAAAACCAGTAAGTGGGGGAGAGTTGAAGAAGTTGGTCGGGCAGTATGTTGTAGAGGAAATGCTGCCCTTAAACACGGTTGACTCGCCATCATTTCGTGCGATAATAAACAAGATCCCTACTACTGTCAATGCCGAGTTGCCTCACAGAACAGCTTTGTCACGGTTGTCATTTTTATGTTGAGGCGGCGGGGTGTTGTCAGCAGCTGCTGAATGTAACTAATAAAGTAACTTGTAATCTAACTTAGTTACTTTTAAAATCAAGTAATCTGTAAAGTAACTAAATTACTTTTAAAATCAAGTAATCTGTAAAGTAACTAAGTTACTTTTTCAAAGTAACTGTGGCAACACTGTTTATTAGGCCCTTAACTACCCTGTGAATATGGCTCTATTTGGAACAAGAGCTTTTCTTCCAAATATGGTATGTTCATGAATATTTAGATGAGCTGCACGCTGACTGGTTTGAGCAAACCCCATAGAAACACATTGGAGACGAGACAGCAGGTCTCATATTTCAGACACTGCAAAGTTATACGTTGTTTGTCGGGCTATTTGGTTATTAAATTCACTTCTGAGACTTTTTTATGCGAGAAATCAACTATATAAAGCTCAAATATGGGCCGTTTTACGAAAATAAATGGCTAATTGCAAATTTGGTAAGACGTGTCTGACTTTAGGAGCTCTACACAGTCTGACGAGAAAACGGCAACCTCCATACCCAGTGAAAGTCACCGTTTCTCGGTTACTGGAATACTGGGGCTCGGCTGCCAGCTGCCGGCATAACTAGAGTATATTTAGTTTGAATTTCGTCACGCCACTTATATAACATATACCCCAAGGTCTTATAAAGCTAACAATGGTGCCCGATTTCAACGTAATGCATTTTTGTGAACATTAGCTAGGGATTTCGTTAGCTGCTACTGTCCCTTCAATCCTATGTGTACAGATCGCGGCTAGCTAGTTAGCTTCACTTTCGGCATAATTAAAGTATATTTACAGTTTGAATTTCGTCATGCCACTTATATAACATCTACCCCAAGGTCTTATAAAGCTAACAATGGTGTCCGATTTCAATTTAATGCAGTTTTGTGAACATTAGGGATTTTGTTAGCTGCTACTGTCCCTTCAATCCTATGGGTAAAGATCGCGGCTAGCTGCAGGCCCTGGAGCTCCATCAGGGCCTCGGCATTTTGTAGTCCAGTAACCCAGAAAAAGTGACTTTGCGCGGGTATGGAGCGCCGCTTGCTTCCCTTCGTGACGGAGATCCAGCTAGCTCACAGCGAGTCTATGAAGTAGGACACGCTGGGCGGCGAGGCAGCACCGGCCGCTATCGCGTAGCCTGCTGAGCTCCTGCTGAACTGCGACACACAGTCGGACAAAATTTGCAATTAGCCATCAATTTTCGTAAAACGGCCCATATTTGACCTCTACATAGTTGATTTCTCGCATAAAAAAGTCTCAGAAGTGAATTTAGTAATTAAATAGCGGACCTCTGGAGATCTGCATGACCTAGCTAGATTCAGAAGACTAAGCTGACCTCAGGTCAGTGGTGTAGCCTATGCAAATGTTGGGGCGTGACAAAGACTAGGAGTTGAGATGATGACGTCAACTTTTAGCTTTGTTCAGATTCGCCTGTTTTCAGCGGCAGTTTCAAAATGTGAGATTTGCAGAGGATAGGGGTATCAATGGGATTTTGAGCTTCTATGTATGTCCTATTTACCCACCAAACTGTCGTTATTCAACTATGACAAGGTAAAATCGGTTTTGCATTCTATCACCCCTTTAATAGCAAAGACTTAAGGAAAAAACATGAGCATATTTATGTGTGGGACTTAGTTTGATTTAAAATAATACTTCATTATTAGTTGTTTTAAATAAATTACTTTTTTGAAATATCAATTTATGGTAACCTAACATATTAATTATTATATTCAGAAGATGATCCTCATATCAATCACCGTGGTTACAGCTTGCAGCCATCCTAACCTTTACTGAGACTACCTTTTTAAAATTAAGAAGGGACTAGTTTTAGGAAGCATTTTCAGGAAATTAAAAGGATAAGCAGATTGTTGCAGAGGTTTTTGTTCACAGAGTAAGATGTATATAGCTTTGTATGGGTATGTGTACATATACAACATGTGTTTTGGCATTTTTGGCACACTTCTACCTCAGCCGACTGCACACAGACAAAAGTACTTTTGCATTTCTGCTGAAATAGAGACCTGTGTGGAATGGTGCCATGCCAACAATCTTATTCAACCATTTCACAAACTGAGGAAAGGGTCGTGACATGGGTCAGAGGGTATCAGAGGTCATAAATGATCAACCAATTAATCGGCTCTGCTCCTATAGGCACCTTGGTGTTCATATGGACAACACCTGGCTGGAAGGCCCGTGTTGAAAGCAGACACGGTGAATCAGAAAGTTTATGTTATACAAGGCTGCATTACAGAGCATATTCATATGTCAGAAAGCATGGCAATATCTAAAAACATCTCATTTAAAGCTTGCTTGTCAGGTTACTGTCATGAAAGTTGTGTAGAGGAATAGAAACCAGTCTCTCCAGGCAAGCACAGGAAATATGGTCTGATCTATCTTTATTCTGTATAGCCCATATCCCACAATGCAATGCGGGCATTCATATCAGAGAATTCGACAGCGAACAGCGGGTCTTTAACGCCAGTATCGCTTCAATGTACATAATTATAATCAGTGGTTTTGTCACCAGCAACAACACGTTGCTCAGCTTTGTTCCAGTAAGTTATGCACCGTAATAACGTTTAAAAAAATCAGCGGAATCCTCAGGAAGTGACGTAGTGCGTACCGCTCGGCGGATGAGAAGATAAAAATACATAATATTCGTAATATTGATGTTTTTGTCTAACATTGTATTTGAGGATTTAAACAATAAAGATAACAATAATAATTAAAACTGCAAGCACCGTTGGACGGGCCCTCGCTCCTCCGTGCGCTTCGGGGTTACTGGCGGACGCCGTTCCACGTGACCCTGCATTTGTGCAACGGTCGGACACAGAATAGAAAAGAAAGAATACTCCCTTCCAGAGGGATTAAAAAAGCGCCAGACATCAGAAACAGAAAATTCGTTCATAAAGGCTCAAATTATTTTGGAGGATTTTGATGTTGGACATCTATTGGAGGAGGAACGATCAAGCTGCGGGTTGAGCCAGGTATTAAGGTCTCCTCCAAGAATTAGATGCAATTAGATGCGTTGAAAGATCAGAAGTTTTGAAAATAGACGTTTGAAAAAACTATCATCATCCCAATTAGGTGCATAAACATTGGCCAAAACTATATTGGTGTTATACATCTGACCAGTAACAATGATGAATCTGCCATTTGGGTCAGAAATCACCTTTGAGTGCACAAATGAAATAGATTTATAAAGTCGTATAGCTGCCCCCCCTTGATTTGCCCAGGAATGAAGAATGATAAAGTTGCCCCACCCATCCACTCTTCAGCCTTGCCTGGTCCCTGTCTCTGATATGCGTGTCTTGTAAGTACACAATGTGGGCATCTAGGTGTCGGAGATGGTGAAGTACTTTACTGCGTTTTGAAGGATTATTGAGCCCCTTGCAGTTAAGACCAATACATTTTACATTACTTCCTTGCACCATAAAGATATAAATTGGAGCATGACTTCGGTCAGAGTATCTACCCTGTAAAGTAGTATAAGTGATAAGACATGTGACTGTGACAAACAAAAGCACCTGACTGTAAAATGGAGGGAAACAAAACAGAATAACACAGCTAACAAACAAAAAGAAAAACAAAGGCCATGCATCCCCCTCCCACCAAAAACATCCATGGACAACCCCCCACCCACTTCATCATGAAACAAATCCAGGGATATACCAATGCAGTTGTCCAATAACCGCCCACCCCCCGTCTAAACACAATCGCCCTCTAGTTTTAAACACACTAAACTACAGAGGCATATAAGGAAATGCGAACTGCACTGTTAACAAGTTTTATATACACAGAGGGCTGATGTAGAGAAAATAAAACAGTAGCCTAGGCTAATATTAAAATGTCCCAGAGCCAGCCTTCACAGAAAGTCTTCATAAAAACTAAGAAACAAATAGGCTAGCATTATAAACCGGCAAAATTAGAACAAAATGAAATTGAAATTGGCAGACCCTGGCGATAAGTGGTCGTGGAAACTCGCCCTCCTTGGGTTTAGTGCGTAGAGATCTGTGCGCCCGGTCGAGGGCTGACTTGTCTTGGAGACCGAGTAGATCTTGGAGTAGCTGGGCCGTGAAGTCAGTGGGTTGTTTCCCCTCCGAACCTTCGGGCAGACCCAGCAAGCGTATGTTATTCCATCTCGAACGCCCCTCCAGGTCATCACATTTCTTAGTAAGAGAATCAGCCAAAGTGGTCAACGTAGAAACTTTAGCTTCGGGCTCCGTTAGCCGGTCACTGTGATCATTAGCAGCACGTTCTAGCTCGCTAACAGTTTCATCCACTGAACTGAGTTTTCTCTCAAAAGGCTCCAGAACCACAGTAATCTCCCTTTTCACAGACTGAGACACAACTGTGTCAAATTTACTAATAATGTCAGAACTCATTTCTTCCATCATTTCCCTGATGTTGACTAAAAGGTTACGGTCTGAGGTCTCTTCCCCGGGAGATACTCGAGGCTTGGCGTTGTGGCCCACTTTGGAAGAGTCCGGTTTCGGTGGTTTACCAGTCATCTTCAATGTTGTAAGCTGTACAGTCAGTGTAGGTTGAAGTTATCTTCTCTCAGCACACAAAAAATGTCGAACAGACATCAAAGTAGATGAATTATATCATATAAAATGCCACATTTCCAGGAGCCACTGTAAAACACGTCTCACATCGCCAATTGCTCAACAGCGCCCCCCTGCTATGCTAATTTTTAACCGGTGTTTGTGTCATTGCAGTGTGGGTTCATAGATGAACAGTGTTTGGCTTCCCTCTAATGCACTAAACGTTAACATTAATTTACATGACAAACTACATAATCTATGAAATGAAAACAAGAGTACAGTGTAATTTTTTTTCATTCATTTAGCTAGCTGTATTTACCTTAATTTTCAAGTCATATCAGACAGGCTGCAGGGAGAGAGGGATTTAACTACAACAGGGCATCAGAACCGTTCTTAAAGCCCAGGAAATTCAATGTTAGGGTATTCAGGGTGCAAAGTTTGTCAATAGTTATGGAGGGAGAGTTAGAATAGAATATATCTTGTCTGTTCTGTCTTCAGACAGTGAGTGGGATTACCTTTTATCTTATTTCCTGCAAGTACAGTATATTTGTAATTTATTTTCACCATATGACCTGTCAGGTATCATCCAGTAAAATGCTTTTAATTCAAGCTTTTAATTAAGCTATCATTTCATCTGCGGCACTCTGGATCACTGGACTGAGAAAGTAAAATGATGGGTAATGGAAAAATGAAAAACTGTTCAAACAGGAAAAGTATGAAGTGAAATGTCACAGTTCAGGGCGTTTTCACTGTTGATTTGTTTAATTTGTTAAGTTCAATACTTGCAACATCTTTCCAAAAGACAATAAGTAATTGTGTTAAATAATCGTGATTTCAATATCAATTTAATTTCAATTCAATTTTATTTATAGTGTCAAATCACAACAGGAGTTATGTCAGGACACTTTACATATAGAGTAGGTCTAGACCACACTTTATAATTTACAGAGACCCAACAATTCCTCCATGAGCAAGCATGTGGTGTGACAGTGGCGAGGAAAAACTTCTTTTAAACAGACAGAAATCTCAGCCAGAACCAGACTCTTAGTGGGCGGGCTTCTGCTGCTGCCGTTTGGGAGTAAGAGACACTGATACAGAAATTATTTCATAATAATTATAGTAGTTGGCATGATGCACAGTGGCAATTATAGTAGCAATAGAGATAATCACTGGCCTTGTGGATCAGTTTGTTGAGTCTGTTGGTGTTTGCCATTCTCAGCCTGCTGCCCCAGCATGCAACAGCATACAGGAGAGCACCAGCCACCACAGACTCATAAAACATCCTCAGCATCGCCGAAAGATGGTGGAGGACCTTAGCCTCCTCAGAAAATAAAGGTGAATCTGGCCCTTCCTATAGAGTACTTCAGAGTTCTTAGTCCAGTTCAGTTTATTGTCTATGTGTACTCCCAGGTATTTGTAGTCCTCCACTATGTCCATAACAACACCTCGGATGGAGATGGGGTAATGCATGCCCTCTCCACACACAGTGATTGGCCAGGTGTACAGAGGTGTGAAAGTGGGCAGAGTTTGAATTTAATCTTTACACAACTAGCCAGAGGTTAATCAACTCCTTTAACACAATCCAAAAAAAGTGTAAATTGCAAGCCGTTTATGATAGTAATTTATTTGCCTAGTCTCCTCATTAAGAAGGTTCCTCAAGCACCACTGACACCTGCCATACTGAACCATTTCTGTATTAATGTGACTAATGCATTTTATTAAATACATACTAAAAATTGGTAGTATTTACTGCAAGGCTGTTGCCCTTAGCTGTAAAATACTCAGAGATTTTCCTGTTATTTTGTCCGTCTCCTGTGTTTTACCATGTTTTGTCATGCTTACTAGGCCTGTCGCGATAGTCAATAAATCAATTAATCGCATGATAAATAAAAATGAGCTTGATAATTTTTCCGGCCGCGATAATTTCCATTTGCATGGTTGTGTGTTTTCCTCTGCCGCCACGGTATCAGAAATAGGACAACAGGGTTTCCGCTATGTACACCGTGGACCGCCGCTCCTTCAGCTATTTATGAAAAGTCATAAAGTCGTAACTACACGACTCTGCAGAGCCGTCTGCTCTACTGAACTCAAGCGAACTGTCATCCGCTCTCTCTCCCCATAGACAGTATAGACCCTTTGCAAACACGTGACCACGACCACGTGACGACGCCATGACGGACGGTGGAAGCACAGGCTAAACAGTAGTAGACAAGCGGAAAGTTTCATAGTTTCAATCATTTTGAAATACATAACACTAAATAAACTGTATTTATGGCTTTATGGCTTCTTCTATTGAACAACAAATTGTCGTGCTGAGGTAGGGCATCTGGTAGGTGCTCACAAAGAGAAGTATTTGGAGAAGTTGGAGATAGCAGGATTGGATACCGACCCTTAATTTTTCCTCACTCGGTTTTCACGGACCTCATTAAATCACAGAGTCTGCCAAACTTCAGTACACACGATCTGTAACACTATGTGGTAAACAGGTTATCCCCATATACTGGTGCTGATCTCAAGGCTTTTAAAAGTCTGGATGCTTACCAATTCTTTGTAGCTGGCTGGGTTACAGGTGCGATGCTACGCTGACGGCGGGGGAAGGTCCCTCATAATGGCAAAGATAAGACATCAATCTAGGGTTTTTTTTGTATTAACATCTATTCTTTACTTAAGTAAAGATTTATATAACACATAGCCCATGTTTTTAGAGGACATGGTCGGTCGTGGCTACTCACATACTGTTGTTCACTGGGTGTGCCAATGCAACTATCTAATGAATGCCTGAACGCATCCCAACTCTGGGAAGTGCAGTCATTAATTATCTATGAGACGTTAATCCATGCAGTAAATCACGGAGTGTCTATGATCAGTAGTAACCACACATAATTGTAACATCTAGCCATCTTCTTATCTGTGATTATATTCGCTGTAGCCTATGTTAAAGGGGTGATAGAATGCAAAACCGATTTTACCTTGTCATAGTTGAATAACGACGGTGGGTAAATAGGACATACATAGAAGAAAAATGCATTAAATTGAAATCGGACACCATAGTTAGCTTTATAAGACCTTGGAGTACATGTTGTATAAGTGAAGTGACGAAATTCAAACTGTAAATATACGTTTATTATGCCGAAAGTGAAGCTAACTAGCCGCGATCTTTACCCACAGGAATGAAGGGACAGTAGCAGCTAACGAAATCCCTAATGTTCACAAAAATGCATTCAATTGAAATCGGACACCATAGTTAGCTTTATAAGACATTGGGGTACATGTTGTATAAGTGAAGTGACGAAATTCAAGCTGTAAATATAGCTACAGTAACGGTGACTTTCTCCTGGGTATGAAGCGCAGCGGGGCTGCCGCTGTCTCGTCAGACTGTGTGGAGCTCCTAAAGTCAGACATGTCTTACCAAATTTGCAATTAGCCATCTATTTTCGTAAAACGGCCCATATTTGAGCTTTATATAGTTGATTTCTCGCTTAAAAAAGTCTCAGAAGTGAATTTAATAACGAAATAGCCCGACAAACAACGTATAACTTTGCAGTGTCTGAAATATGAGACCTGCTGTCTCGTCTCCACTGTGTTTCTATGGGGTTCGCTCAAACCAATCAGCATGCAGCTCATCTAAATATTCATGAGCATACCATATTTTGAAGAAAAGCTCTTGTTCCAAATAGAGCCATATTCACAGGGTAGTTAAGGGCCTAATAAAATAGTATTCGGGCAATTTTCAGTCCAACCAATGTTACATACCCTATTAGGAGACCTTAAGGAACAGTGTAAATACCCTATATAATCATTCTATCACCCCTTTTAAGATTTGACCGGTGGATATTACGACGCGATGGGCAGCAGCTAGCGAGCAGTCTAAAGCTAGCTGGAGCTAGCTCGTCAGCTAGCCGGGGTAGGAGCTCCGCAGACCCGCATTTAACTTGTTTTTTTGGCCTTTTTGAAGCTAGTTTCCGTGCCATGTCATCTTTAATTTAACCGATATTTTTTGTATGTGTGTTAAGTTAAATGATCAAGGGAAAGGCTTTCTTTTTTGGATATGTAGCTAGGTCGTCATTGGGTTGGACCTGTTAGCAGGAACAGCTGGTTAGCACGGCAGCTAGCTAGCTGGTTGAGGATAATTTTATCACTCATTTAAAACAGAAAGGCAATACATACACATGCTTGTGTTGGTGAGGATTACTCTGCATGCTTGTGTTGGTGAGGATTACTCTGCAGATTGTGAATGTGAGAATACAAACACGAACGAAAATGTACGCGTTTAGCTTGCCGTCCGTCTACAGCATAGCTCTTCCGCCGTCCGTCATGGCGTTCATAATTCGCGCGAGTGGAGCATGACGTCACGTGCAAAGGGTCTATATAAACGTCTCTCCCCTTTAGGGTGAGCAACTGGAACAGTGTCAGGACGTCATCACTTACCGAAATCATGGCAACCAAATAAACAACAGGGCGAGTACACTTATCAATCTTAGGCAAAGTGACAAACAGCGACGAATGCCGCGACATGAAATCCTGTGAAATCCTGTGAAATATGACAGCTACAGTTTATTGGAAAATAGCATTGTGGACACTGAAGTTGATACAGTTACTGTTTATCACACCCCAGATGAGATAAGAAGCTAACGTTAGCGAACGCTGCGGTGACGGTCCCTCTGCCTCTGAGAACGCTGTATTCCTCCGACACGCTGTATTAACGTTACTGTTTTAAAACAGTTTTCCAGGTTAGTGGGGGTGCATACCACTCAAAACCAACATGAAAAATGTAGTTATGTTCACTCGGCGTTTTGTTGTTAAACTGTGTGTAAAATGAGCGTTAAATCACCGGTTTCAGGTAGGCACCCTAGGGTACCGTCTATTTGCTGGATGGTTTCAAGCTAACGGTCGGTAGCTAACATTAGCAGATAAGCCTATTGACAGCAACGTTATTGTTCATATTTTGGCACAATTTTTCTGACCATAGTAGTGGTCATAGTGACTGAAAGTGTGATGTGAGATGCTAAAAAGAAACTACACACTGTTTTCAGGTAACGTTAGTTACCAGTTAACGTTTTGATTGCGTTTGGTTTTTATTCCAGTGCATTTTTTGTTAACAGAGACTGAGAATCCATTTTATTTATTGTTTTTGGTTGTTTTGTTCATTTATTGTGGATATTTAAAATGTTTTCCACTTCCAGTGTTAAATATTCCTTAGAAATAAAAGTTTATTGATCTTTGAAAAGGTATACCTGCATTATTATGCCATTATCATTATATTAGATGAAAACAGTCTCAACGAGAATATTATCGTTTAATCGCAATAATTTCTGGACAATTTATTGTCCAGCAAAATTTGTTATCGTGACAGGCCTAATGCTTACCCAAGAAATACCTTCAGAAATAAGAGGATATTAGGTTTCTGAATGCCTCACCTGCTTAAGGGCTGGGACTGACGCATTAAGGAAGGAATTAATAACCTGTATTTTCCAAGAAAGACAAACATAAAAAGAGTGGATGATTAATGGGACATGTGAGCAGCTGATGAAGATCTGACGAGAACTGGAGAAAGACAAGGAAGGTTCTTAACCTTAGGTGCAAAGAAGAGGAATGAAGGGGAGAAAAAGACAACCTCAACACCCCAAAACACGCTTAGCTGCTTAAAGCTGAGGAGGTAAAACGTGTTCACACTTGCAGACTCTAAAGGCCCGGACACACAGAGCCGATAATCGGCTGTTGGACAGTCTACCGAGGTCAGTGACTCGAGTCTGTTCAGTGTGTTCCGTGCCGTCGTCCGTCCAAGGGGCCGTCGTCCTTCATTTTGGCCGATTTGACATGTATAATCGGCGGGGCGGGCACTGCCAGCAGTCGGACTCAAATGACCCATCTGATTGGTAGAGTGCTAACCCGGAAACGGGGGGCGGAATGAGCGTGACTAGAGTCTCTCAAAATCTGACGAGAATCTTTTAAACTGACCTTTGTTGATCTGAAATGAAGACAGATTCAGCAACTGCATGGCCTATTTCTCACTTAAAATGTTTTCAGAAACACGTTTCGGTGAACTATTTTGTACAATATGAGATCGTATTCTGAACAAGCCGCCATGACAGTCTGTCTTTGAATTTCCGGAGAAACAAGACCCACGTGACACGTTCGTCCAATCAGCTGCCGGTTTTCATTTTTGGGCAACAATACAGATTAGCGCCGCCTGCTGTTATGGAGACGTATTGCGTCTTGTCGCTTTGGTGTGTTCCGAGGCACTTTTTTGACCAATTTGGGGAGACTGATCAGCCCAACTGCCTTTTCTGCCAACGTTTGGCCACCAGCTCTGTGTGTCTGGGCCTTAAAACTAACTGTACGTACACACCGCCGCCGACTTGAGCTGCAAAGAAGCTCTGGCCGCCCTGTCAAGGACGCTTGTCAAAAAGTACGGGGAAGCTGTTTGACGCTTTGGCCACTCTGACGTAGTAGCATTCTATGTTCAATCATGGAAAAAGCACAAGCAGCCACTGCACGGCCAATACATTGACACTAGAAACCTTTTATAAATTACATATATGATGACAGAATTTGTATTGGTTGTTGGTCGCAGCGGTGTCTGTTAGCAGTTAACTCGCTCGTTAGCCGCTGAACCGCAGCAGAATGCAGGCAGAGGGAGCAGGCGCCAGCTGTTGATCCGTGCAGGACTTCACCGTGAGCGGACTGTTTAGAGACGATGACCAGCAGGTAACGTTAACTGGTCCCTATACGCAAATATCATAAATGATAGGGAACTCAGCAACGGCGATAATGAGCTTTTCCTCCTATTTCTCGGAACTAATGTTTTGGTAGGAACGAAAGTTTACATCTTATGTTTCTCTGGAATCAGCCAGCGCGAAGGACGTCTATATTCCGATTGGTTGCCGCTGCTTGCCACTGAACCGCGTCATACCTCATTACCATAAAGTTGACCTACTTTCAACTTTCTGATTGACGCTCTGGTCGCTTAAAACGCCCAAAACGCGACGCTGACAGATTTGAGAAGCCAGCTTCCATTGAAAATGAATGACTTCCGGTATCTTTAGAAGCTCAAGTCGGCGGCGGTGTGTACGTACAGTAACTCATCTAGGATTTACCCAAGATATATTTAAAGTTTTCTGATTAGTGTTTCTGAGTTCATAAACTGTACGTTCATCTCATCTTACAAGCTGTGTGGTGTTAATGAAGTACCAACAATGCCAATTTCAAAAGCAGCAAGCTTGAAGATTTATTCCATGTCACTCAGCCAAGAAACTCACAGTCTACTCAGCCCTCAGCCTGACACGGAGATGCTGGGCCTCCCTGTGTGTACAGAGACATGTTTATGGGACTCATATCACGTTCTGAAGAAAGGAGGTGTGGTACAGGGGGGAGGGGAGGGGTGAATGAGATAATACCAGCAGGAGAGCACGGACAAAGGAGCAGCGAAAAAGAGGATGAAATAACAAAGAGGCCGTGCATGGGGAAGCCAAGACAACACAACCCCCGAGAGGAATGATTCAACAAAAAAGGGACTGCTGGGAAAGCCCTGAGTCACAGGGAGAGCACTATGGTGGACTTCAAATGCTGCTGTTTACAAAGCATGGCAATGCCGTCTGGAATAATATGCAACATTTTATGTTAAAATTTTACTTTACTTGTCAAAAGTATTTCCCACCCAGTACAATACTTTACAACATTTATATTTAGGTGGGAATGAAAGGCTACATTAATAAGCAGTAAAAGCAGTAAAACCTGACTGGAAAATAACACAGATGTTTGTAGAGGCGAACCTGTTCTTTCCAACCAACCGTGTTGAACTGAAAGCGCAGCGAGCGCGTAGTTAAAAAAATTCAGAGGTGCACGACCAAGCGTCGTGAGAGCTTCGGAGCCTTCGCGCTGGAAACGACAGTATGGTGACGTCATTTTATGCCGTGAGCACCTCGCACCGGGCTACCATAAATTAAGCTTTAAACAGGGTTAAAATGCTGACAGCTAAATGGTCTAACGTGTCTGTATACAAAAACCATCTCCCACCCTGTGGTCTCGAGGAAAAACAAACAAATAAGCAAAAACAAAAACAGAAATCACACCTTGTCCAGTCACTCTCCTCTAATTCTTGTGATGCTGAGGTCATTAGGACTGATACTTGTGCTGCTGCGTTTTTCCATAGATCTATAGTCGATGACTTGGCTTTGTTAATCCTTGCTGTAGAGAGCTCAAGCATAACTATGTCTAGAAAATACGCCAACCATTGTTTTATACAAAGCGAGTGGGGGGGGTGCCAGTGTTGAGCTATCATTTTCTTGGTTGCAGTTGAGCCGGCTAGCCAAATCTTCCCAAACAGGTGTAATTTAGAGTCGTCATTAAGTAACAAAACAATCGGGTCAGTAGGAATTCGACATCCTATCACATCAGATATTATTGATGTTGTTTTATTCCAGAACTCATGCACCTGTTCACACTCCCAGACCATGTGCAGGAAAGTTCCAGTTTGTTCAGGGTGACAGAACGTGCAATAGGGAGTGGGATTGACTTTAGAGACGTATCTCTTCTGAGGAGTCTAGTATGTCCTATGTTGAAGTGGATCTGTTGGTGATTTGGGTTCTTGGAACAATGGAAAATGTTGTCTCAAACTGTCTCCCAATTAATTGCATTCCCCTCAGGGCTCAGCTCTCGCTCCCATTTCCTTGTTATTGGGAGTTCTCCTATGGATACTTGCATCAGTTTAGCATAGACCTTGGACGCTAATCCTCTCAAAGGAAAATCAACAAACCATTTAATAACTGGGTGCGGCTCAAGACGGTTTCCCCATGGCACTCCATAACATTTTAGGGCTGCTCTTAAGCGCAGATATAAGAAGAAGGATGTCCTGGGGACCTCAAAACTAGCTCTTAGGTCTTCAAAACGCAACATACCTTTCTCACTGAATAGCTGGTTTACAGTATAAATGCCTCTGTCACTCCACTGCTTACAAGCAAAGGGTTTGTTACCAGCCATTAAGTGTGTATGGTGCCAAATTGGGATGTCCAGATGCCACTTATTGGTGTAACATAGTTGCTCCTCCACCTGTTTAAAGTTAGTCAATGTGTTGGTGATAATAGGGCTATAGGCTAGCATACATGTTTTTGGACACACAAAGGCAAGGTATTGCAGTCTTAGACTTCCAGTGAGGTTTTGCTCTATTTCTCTCCATGGGACTGTAGATGAGGGGTCCATCCACACTCTGAGGGCCCGTAGCTGAAAGGCTCTGTGATACACTTTAAGGTTGGGGAGGGCCAAGCCTCCCGTGTTTGAGGAACGTTGCAGGGCAGAGTATTTTAGCCTAGGTTGTTTATTATTCCAAATATATTGCCGAATTAAGGTATCAAGTTTCTTCCAGAAATGTATCCGTGGGGGTAAGGGGATCATTGTACTTAAGAAATTCACACGAGGAACTATGTTCATTTTAACAATGGCAATCCTGGAGCGTAGTGATGCTGGCAGCACAGACCAATTGGCCAGATCCCTTTGAACACTACTTAATATGGTTTCATAGTTGTCCTGGACAACTCGCTGTAGGAATGCGTGTATGGTGATGCCCAAATATGTAATTTTGCTTTGTGTTGGTATTGTAACACTAATGGTTGATGCCACATGCCTGTTGTTCAATAAAAGGTTAGATTTATCTATCTATAAATTGCAGGAACGTCTGTCTGTCTGTCTGTGTGTTAAGCGCATATCTCTCGAACCGTTAGTCCGATGGATTTCAAACTTGACAGGTGTCTTGCTACGGGCATGAGTAAGTGCAGTGCCAAGTTTGGCATTGTTTGGATAAGAAACGCAAAAGATATCGTTAAATGTATAGGTAAAAGAAGCACACATTGGCTTTTGCCGCTCTAGCTGCTGGCCACTCCCCCTCTCACACTGCATGCAAACACTGAGCACCTGTTCTCTCTCTCTCTCTCTCTCTCTGGTCGTGATGGAACGCAGATATGTGCTGTTTAGCTCTCATAACGGGCCGGTGGGTAGCGCACTGCCATGAGTCCATGACGCTAACGTCTGATTACTCCACATTTTCATTGTGATTACATTCTGAATCTGCAACGTTCTGTGTCAGGTAAGTCAGTAGTAGGGTATACAGGGGAGTTGCATTTGAAGTGGTTTGGGGTCCTTTTGTAAGTCATTTTGGGGTACAATTTGGTTTTGATGAATTCTATAAGCAGCAATACCACAGGCCAAGTAATCGTCCGTTCCAAACAGGCACATTTTCAACGGGCACTGCACTAGTTCCAGTTAATTTTATAGCCGGAGATTGAGCCAAATTTGTTGAAAATCTTAAGAATTTTTGGAATAGAGTCCTCAAGATCAGCAATCTACAACAAAATATTGTCTGCAAATAATGATATTGAGCTGCTACTGGATTTAATCTGGATATTACAGATTTTATTTTGCCTTATGGCTTGGGCTAACGGTTCAAGAGAGATATAATGCATGGGGGAGAGCGGACATCCCTGTCGCGAGCCCCGCTTAATGGGAAACGGCTGAGAGTGCAATCCATTGGTTGAGACTATGGCCGTGGGATTCGCACATACAGTACGCACCATGTCAATGAATTTGGCCCCCAAACCAAGCCAACCATTACTTGCCCCAAGTAGTTCCACTCTAGGCGATCGAAAGCCTTTTCCGCGTCCACTGATAAAACTGCTGCCGTTGTTGGAAGGTTTTTGGCTTCTTCTATTACATTAAATAGTCTGCGTACATTGTCTGCAGCATGACGCTTGGGTATAAAACAAGTCTTAAGAGATTGCTCTAACGATTTACAGCTTTCTTCCAAATCCCCTAACCCTCTGAGTCCGCAGACCCCCTCCCCTATCTGTAAGATGTGTGACCACATCAAACGCAGTTTGTGCAAAACTCCAGCTCAAAACTGCACCTCTTGTCTTAAGTCACAGGTTAATTAAAACAGGTCTAGTGAATTCTTATGTTAAACATGAACAATATTATAAATACCTTAGAACTAAGTCTCAACCAGCTGTTAAGTTCTGAAGTAGGCTATGTGAGAAACAATTTCTGGATTAAGCTGTGTGTAAAACACACCAATCTAGTTGGAGCAATAAGCAGACTATGAGCTGAACAGACAGCAACCCTCATGTTCTTTCAGTCCAGCTAAATGTTAACAAACAGACTGTAAACTGACCAGCCAGTATTTATCATGTATTTTCAGTCTGGTTAAGTGTCCTTTTAAAGCATAACTCTCGCCAAAATGCAACCTAGGGTCTTTTTGTGAATGTACCCGAGTCAAACTTTCGTTCAAAAGCATATTTAGGACGGAATCGCCACTTTTAAGATTTACCGTATTTTCGTTTTTCGGTCAAATGGCCTTTTGAATGGGAGTGCTAGGGGCACTTTTATGCTAGCCTCAAAATAGCTATTTTTAAAACACTAAGAAGGCTCAACGCAACATGAAACTTTGCTCGAAGTATCACCAGGGGCTCTACACCTTAACGAAAGCAAAAAACATTGTTTGTGTACCCAGAGTTTACTAAAAAGAAAGGCTTTGAGGAACTCACGTTAGCAGTTGTTGTTTACACTATCTGCCATTTTCCCAGTCAAAAATAGGCGATCTCCGAATGCGAATGAATGGACTCCATAGGAGGAAATGTCATTCCTATATGAGGCTCCTTTTTCAACTACAAGGTCAATATTGTGTTTCACTTAGGGGTGTAACGGTACGTGTATTTGTACTGGACCGTTTCGGTACAGGGCTTTCGGTACGGTGCACGTGTGCACCGAACGGCCGAACGCAATCTTTTGTGTGCGGAACATAGGTCAATTTTCGTGTTTCCACACGAACATATTAAGTGGCGGAAGTCTCCGCGTTCAGCGCAAATCCCGCCCTGCAGCTGATTCTAAAGTTTTCATTGGTCATGTCAATATGTCAATCACTGTACAGATTGCCTACACCAAACACTGATCTCTAAACCTACCCGCCGTCACTGTAACCTAAACCAATGAAATCGACTGCAGGGCGGGATTTCCGCTGAAGTGGTTTGGGGAAAAAAATTAAAATCACACACCGCGTGCTGTACAACAACATACACGGCACGCTTTAGCCCAGCCTCTCGCTAGCTAGCGTCATGGCCAATGTAGACAAGCCCATAGACAGTACGGACAAGCCGGAGCTTGAAGAACCACCCATATCATTAAGGTCTCCTGTTTGGGAACACTTCGGTTTCCCAGTGAAATACGTCAATGGACAAAGACTAGTCGATAAGACGAAAGCAGTGTGCCGACGTTGCTCAGGAATGATCGGGTATGTTTCTGGCAACACTTCAAACTTGTTAACGCACTTGAAAAGTCATCACGCGAGTGTGAACATCACTACTACAAGGAAAAAAACGACCGTAATTCAAACGCAGCTCCCGTTGGCATTTAAACAGACCTTTGCTGGTAATTCCGATCGGGCCAACGCAATAACGAAAGCAATTGGTGTTTTTATAGCAGCTGATCTACGACCATACTCTGTTGTTGACAAGCTGGGATTGGTAATGCTGCACTGTAATCCATAGTTATTTATTTATATTTTTCATTATATTTTATTATGTGATATTGGTTTGAGATTGAGAGTATTTTATTTAGTGGAGAACTTTGCAGCAGTAGTTTTCTTATTCTTTTTTTATTTTATATATATTTTATTTATTATATTTTATTAAAAAGTGTTTTAAAAAGTGTAAACAAATTGTTAAAAAAAAGTTTATAGTAATAAACAACCCGGAGTTTAATGTTTGCATTTCTTTCCCTTACTGTACCGAAAATGAACCGAACCGTGACTTTAAAACCGAGGTACGTACCAAACCGTGATTTTTGCGTACCGTTACACCCCTAGTTTCACTAACGACAAAACAAGCTTTTGGAGCTATCCATCTTTACTCTCCTCCCTCGACTATTTTTGACTGGCTCAATAGACGGCGACCGGAAGAACAACAGCTACAGTGAGTTGCTCAAAACCTTTCTTTTTAGTAAACTCTGTGTACACAAACAATGTTCTCAATGCTTTCGTTAAGGTGTAGAGACCCTGGTCATACTTTGAGCAAAATTTCATGTTGTGTCGAGCCTTCTTAGTGTTTTAAAAATAGCTATTTTGAGGCTAGCATAAAAGTGCCCCTAGCTCTCCCATTCAAAAGGCCATTTGACCGAAAAACGAAAATACGGTAAATCTTAAAAGTGGCGATTCCGTCCTAAATATGCTTTTAAACGAAAGTTTGACTCGGGTACATTCACAAAAAGACCCTAGGTTGCCTTTTGGCGAGAGTTACGCTTTAAAGCCTGGCTCCGAAACTATCATACCGTGTCCTCAGGATTTATCATGTTTTTTCAGCCCGATTAAATGTCCACAAAAGCATAGACTATAGACTGAGTAGCCAGCATTCATCATTTCTTACAGTCTGGTTAGATGTAACATCAAAGGTTGGTTCCAAAACCTACACACAGTGTCCTCCAGTCAAACTCTGTACAGTAGCCCAAATACTGTTAGTCCACCGGTGTTGAGTCGTTCAGTCTAATTAGTATAATTATCTCTATATGAATAACAACATGCACATTTTGTTTCAAATCAGCATTTTCTATTTACCAGCCACACTTTACCCTAACCCTTTGAGCCCGCCATTCAGTCTGATGCTGTTTGGGTTTATTTCACAATGTTGCCAATGACAACACAACTGTGCATGTGCTGTAAGACAGGATGTGGTGCTGGTGATTCCTGTTACACTGTTAGTCACAGCGAGTTGAGGAGCAGAAGCGTAGCCAGAAGCTGAACACCACAGTTCCGTGAGTACATGTGGCTGAGAGCGCTGCATGGCCCGAGTGTGAGAATGGAGAGATCTAACTGTTCTGTAGATGAGTAATGGAGATGGAACTGGTGCTGGCTACTATGAGTTAACATTCAGATCGAGACATGTGGATGTTCACTCAGTCCGTCACTCTGTATATTATCACTGTAATTATTGAGTGGCAGATTTTCCCAATCTGATCAAAATAAACATTTTGTGAAATACACTCCGTGACATGCCTTACCGGACTTAGATCGTTACAATCAATATCAACTTCATTTAAATATATTCTAAAGTCAAGGGTTACTTCCTAGCTATATGTACCAATTATGAAAAACAAAGTACACTGCTAATTCAAAAAGATGACAGAAGCATCCCTTACATGGCTAGTCTGAACTTCACTCAGCACAAACTACTCAACAGCTGAAGGTCTCTGCTGGACCCCCCTAGAGACCAGACCTAGCCTAGCTGAAGATCTCTGCTGGAGTCCCCTGGAGACCAGACCTAGCCTAGCTGAAGATCTCTGCTGGAGTCCCCTAGAGACCAGACCTAGCCTAGCTGAAGATCTCTGCTGGACCCCCCCCCCCCTAGAGACCACACCTGGCCTAGCTGAAGATTTCTGCTGGACCCCCCTAGAGACCAGACCTAGCCTAGCTGAAGATCTCTGCTGGAGTCCCCTAGAGACCAGATCTAGCCTAGCTGAAGATCTCTGTTGGAGTCCCCTAGAGACCAGACCTAGCCTAGCTGAAGATCTCTGCTGGACCCCCCTAGAGACCAGACCTAGCCTAGCTGAGTACAAAGACTGGAAGCAGGGGAAACCTGTTAGCCTAGCTCTGTAAAGCCCCTGACACACCAACCCGATGGCTGACCATCAGCAGAAAAGGCAGTTGGACTGATCAGTCGGCTCCCCGAGGTCCAAAAAGTTCCTTGGAACACACCGAAGCGACGCCGTCTTGAGCGTACTTTCTGCGCAAGACGTAATACAAAAAATGAAAACCGGAAATGACAACGCGTCACGTGAAAATGGCGGCTTGTTCGAAATACGATCTCGTATTTTACGAAAATGGTTCACTGAAACGTGTTTCTGAAAACATTTTAAGCAAGAAATAGGCCATACAGTTGCTGAATCTGTCTTCATTTCAGATCGACAAAAGGTCAGTTTAAAAGATTTTCATCAGATTTGAGATCAGATTTTGTTAGATCAGATTGGTGGAGTGACTGCCCACCCTACGACCCGGCAAGTCAGGTCGGCCAAAATGAAGGCCGACAGCTCCTCCGACGGACGAAGGCACGGAACACGCCGAACAGACTCGAGTCACTGACCTCGCCAGACTGTCCGACGGCTGATTATCGGGTTGGTGTGTCAGGGCCATTAAAGCTCAACAGCTGTTTTGTTTGCATGCTGTATGACTTGTGAAATCCACAAATGACATTTTTTAACACTATTGGGAGAAGTTACCTTTTCTTTATCTTCTTAGCCATTTCTGGACAGACAACTGCTGGGTGCAGTGAATGTGTGCACTTTGTGACTAACCAAAACCCAGGTGACTCAGCTAGATTACAAGACACAACATGTAAAGAAGATTGTTTTGGGCTTGTGGAGAGTCAACTCTTTTAGTTTTGGTGGAGCTCCATTGGCATACTCCCATCAAAGCCTTCTGAGCTTTGTGCTCAGCTGAAGACGGGCTCAGACTACAGAGGTTTTGGGCCAATTTAACCCTGACCTAGCATAGCCGAAGATCTCTGCTGGAGCCCCTATAGAGACCAGACGACTCATTTTACAAAGACAGAGAGAAAAGAAGAGAGATTAGCACAAGATAGCAGTCATACTGAACTGCAAACTAGCAAACACACTTTATACACACTATACCCATACTCTGAATGTGGAGAAGGGGCCTTAGTCTGGTGAAAAACAGGCTAAAGAGAGACCAAGGAGGGATGTTTTTACTTCTCACAGCAGTTTAAGTGAGTAAAGGCGGTGGGATTAGACCCTTGATGAGAGATTCATTTCCAGATGATAGGGAGGAACTCTCCTTTTCTGAGCTATCGTCTTTGGCAAATCAGGTCCGACCTTATTCACTTGCACTTCCCTAAGTCTTTCTCCTTCCTTTCCCCTTCCATTTCATTTCACTATTCTCTCTCCTTCCCTCCTACAGACTGCAGGCTTTGCTTTAGCTCTAATATGCAAAGCTTAGTGCATTTATGCAAAAGGGAAATACACTACGAACACACTCTGAACTCCTGCATCACCTAACTAGGACACAGAAAACAAGACTTGCATGGACAGAAAATTAAAATCCCAATAACTACTCATTTAGGCAGTTTAATGGGCCCAACATAGACTGGGATATGTTTTATGTGTCTTACTGTAGGCTAACAGTAAGCAACATGTAGCCCTCTTCCAAAAACTGCAGCTTTTTCAGTTTCAAAATGCACTGAAGGCAGAGGGACGTTGTCTGTAGCTGAAACTTCTCCAACTCTGAGCAACAGAAGTGACAAACAAGCAAACAGATCCAAATCGTCATGGCAACAACATGGGCACTGCAGTAGTGTCAAAACCAAATCACCACAGAAAAGAAAATGCAGTATTTATGCAATTCCAGCATGGTCTGGTTTTGAAATGGTTTTATACCCTTATATAGCCTACCATTCTGATTTTTAATACATTTGCAAAAAGTTTGAAAAACTTGTTTTCGTTTTGTCATTATGGATTATTGAGAGTTTTATCCATTTAAAATGGCATCTATATCTATCTACACAATAAAATGTGCAAAAAGTGAAGCCACTGTATGATAATAAACAGATAAAAACCAATATCTTTCCCACCACAAATACTACTAAATACTACACATATAGCCTGGATCCCACTACAGTTTTAACACTAAGTTTAAACTTGTTCAAAAATGGATGGCTTTTATAATAGCTGGTTTTAGGACGTCCAGCAGTCCCCTAGTTCAGGACGATTCATGCTATGTGCATAGATGATAATAATAAAAAAATACAGTGTATTTAAGTACGATATTGTATTTTTTATGCTTCACTCAACCATTTTAAAGCATTTATGTAATCTAAAAGAGCAGCATTTGTGTTCAATACTACTACATTACATTCATTTAGCTGACGCTTTTATCCTAAGAGACTTTGTTGTTACTACTACTACTACTACTACTACAACAATTATCCAGGAGCAAGTGCTTCATACAACTTCCACACACAATGCAGGATAATGAACATGCATTCAACTCTCTTTTGAGCCATTCCAGCCAGACTCAGGTCATGGTTAATCCCTGGTCATCACAGTTCCCACAGGTCTGTTCTCCACACACCACTGCTCAATTACACCTTGTATAAATCCACCAAGTCTTTCAGTCCATTAAACATAGTCTCTGGACTTCCTTTATTTGCTATCCTTAGGAAAAGTTACAGCAACATGCTTCTCTCTTGGATCACAGCCTCTGAGACTGAGAAGAGCACATGTAATAAATCAAACACTAATCCTATGATAAGTCTATAGCAAGTATTATATATGCCTTCACAAACCCTGCCATTTCAACCCCTGCTAGGCCCCATGCCTACTCTATGATGTGCCCATTTCCTCAGTGAATCAGCCATCTGGACGGCAAACACTGAGGGAGCTAATGGATCTGCTGGCTTACATAAGAGCTTCCATTATTCACCAAGCAGTCCACTCCACACCGTTAGATTAGTTACACTTTTATAGTGTTACATTGTGTTGCGGGACAATCCCAGAGCCAGCCAGCCTGGGTCTGAGGCCCATTAACTAATGGCAGCCTGCTGAGCCCGAGCACAGAGTAGTTACCACAGATCAAGGAAATAAAGAAAGTAGAGACTAGCCGTTGGCAAACAAACAGTTTCTAAGATGCATCGGGATACCCTCTTGAAAGATTATGTCTCGATGCAGAAAAGTCCATTCTCAACATTATCATTAACAGTTTGGTAGGACCGGGCTGTACGTTCCTTAGGGCAGAACCAGTTGGAAGGTGAAACATTACGAACGTAAACACGTGCGTCATGTTTATGTTTTAAGCTCGGCTGCTTCTGGAGTTTTGGTGAGGACGGCTGAGCGTCAGCAACCAATGTATTATTTATTTGTGAATAAGGGCAGCTTTGATGTTATCAAGTGATTCAGGACATGCTGAAGTCCGTGTTCATGTACTACAAGGATGCTGCTGCATGCACCCAATGGCCCAATCCCAAAGTGAGCCCTGAGGACTAAGGACTAAAGACTCAGACTTAATTGATCTCAGGTGCTAAGTGAGTGAGTGTGTGAGGCCACATGGGCTCAGATAGGTATAAATGGGATTGGGACAGCACTTCACGAGATCACATGTTACCTTGGTGACGTTTAATAACAAAGATGTTGCTGACACTTGCCGGTTTGGGAATTTTCATTTTAAGTTTGTTGCTTTCCACACGGCCAAGGCACAGGAGACAGCTGCCTGATTCCAAATTTTTTCTAACTGTTTTACAAGCTGGACAACAGGTTTGTCTGTGTTCCGTGGTCGTGTGTCGTGCTGTTGTTTACCTTTGTAATTTCCGGATTTCCCTATGGTCTCCGCGCTAAACGTCACAACGCTTTGAACTGTGGGTCCCTTTGGTGAAGTCTGCATCGATGCAGACTCGTGGAAAGGGCTTGGTAAGTGTGTACTCAAACCCTCACGCCCTTTGAAATTCGACATTGGGACAACCCTAAGCCCTTATGAATTTCACGAGAACGTGCACCAAAGTCCGTGAGTCTGTGAGTCCGGACTTTGGGATTGGGCCTTTCAGTGTTCTGTCTGCTGTAAAAGCAGTTTCAAATCCTGCATGAACAGTTACCTTAGTAAACTGCATTAATTAGTCAATCAACACAAAATAAATGAACAATTCAGATAATTGATTTACCACCTTACCACTTTTTATGCAAAAACGTCAAAGATTCAGTGGTTCCAACCTTTTAACTGCATATTTTCTGTTAGTTTTTTTATGATAGTTAATTGGATATCAAAACAACATTTAAAAACATCACTATGGGCTACGGGGAATTGTGATGGGCATTTTTTACAATGTAGTTACATTTTACAGATTAAATAATTAATTACGTGAGAAATGAATCAGTATATGAGTAAATAGTAGAGGTCGACCGATAGTGGATTTTACCGATACCGATAGCTAGGTTGGGCCGTATTAACCGATTAATCGACCGATAGTATTTATAACTTATACAGTTGACAAAATACATACATTGTTTCAAAAAAAGTCCAGACGCTTTTGCCAATAATCAAAATAATAATGTCATATTTATTGATATTACACCCACAGCAATACTACACAAGCATGTGTGTTGGAGTCATCCAGTGCAAAAATAAACATAATGAGCATTATAATTCATATAAAAGGACAAACAATCTCAAAACAGGGACGCCATTCTTCTCTGTAGAACGGTTTAGAACGGTAACAGACGATCTCTGACCTGGAGGGATCTATCTTTCCCACTTTATACTATATATATATATTTGTTCTCGCTTGGATGCCCATATAAGGCGTAATGTGTGACGGACCTGCCTTCCCATTGGTTGAAAACATAAACAAAGGCATCATGGGAGATCCCCTTGTCGGTAGCACCTACTGTCTATGGGTAGCACGGAGTTAGCGGCAGAAATGACTGAAAACGTGATGAATTATGGACATCAAGTGGATAAATCTTGGATGTAACAGTTTGGATTTAATGCTCAACAACCCTGAAAAAAGACACACCCGTGACGGCTAACTCGTTAGCTTTTAGCTGCAGCAATCAGTAAGTCTCTACGTTTAACTGTTATTAAATGATCTAAATATGAATCAGAGGTGCCGTTTGGGATCGTGGATGAGCCTTTAGGGTTCTGATTCTGACATTTGGGTCGGACTTGCGTTTATTTTTGTCAGTGTTTTAACCGCTTGAGGTAAGTTAGCCTACTACTACTGTTTAGCGTCATCTCAGCCTCGAAAGCAAACAAATATACTGTTGTGCTGTTCTTTCTCTACTAATGCAGCATCTATTCAACAAATTAATATGTACTGTATACATACCTTTTTGCTGTCGATGCTTTAAACGAGCATCTGATGTCAGCCTTCTCCGCACAGCATGTGCTCTCCGTGCAGCGTGCAGTAACACGTGTCGAAAATAAACACCAGGCATCAGTGATAGTTTTTATTTCGCCTCTAGAGGCCGCTATTGTAATGCATGATGCCAGCAGACCCTTCTCAGCTCTCGCGTACTGTGTAATGAATGACAGCGTGCGCCGCTCCAGCAACGGACGCAACCATCGGTATGGATTTTTGCCGATAACGATAGTTCCACCAATCAACTATCGGTGCCGTTTAATCGGCAAAACCGATGAATCGGTCGACCTCTAGTAAATAGTGAAAATAACCAATGGTTGCAGCCCTACTCATACTGTGGTTGGTTACACCTGTCCAGGTGTACCTGCCTGTCAAAGAGTATGATCTGGGACAGAAAAGCCAGAACAGAATAAGTGGGTGAGAAAATGGATGGAGATACAGTTGAATGGGTGTTATGTGCGGACCATAACATAATGTATAGGAATAGTAGCTTTAAACCTTAATGCAGTTGAATAAAGAACTGTAAACAACCATCAAGGCTAGAAAAAGGGACTTCCCTATTTAGAAGTTAGCTTGTGAATGCAATCTCACTCTCAAGTGTCAGATATGATGCAACTTGTGCAAGTTCCCACCAGAACATGAAAAGCTTAAAATGCTCAGACAGCGTTAACAAACAGCTGGCTGTTTGGCTGTCTCATCTTTAAAGGTAACGGCTTGTGCAGGGATACCAGCTAAATACTGCGGACATCCAGGTCCTGAAACACGTCTATACCTCCTGACTGGATAGAAACAATAGCTATGAGCAGCGGTGGGAGTGGCCCATGCTGCCTCCTCCACACATGCACCCAAGCCAGACTCTAAAGCAGGCTATGTATGGCCCGGTATATGTTTGTTGGCAGACTGCTGGTGTTGTCCTACAGCCTTCTCTGTCTGTGTCACTGCTTCTCTCTAGTTACCTCCCATGGGACACCAGCTGCTGCACTCGGAGAGAGAAAACACACCACCAGCTTTCAGACGCAGAGACACAGAGAGAGAGAAATGTTCAGACCTGAAACTGGAAATACTGTCAATTAAAGCATGTCAAAGAATTATAAAACTGCTGTCCCATTGGAGTGAATAACTGACTTCTGGTCCCTGTTAATGCAACAATGCATGAAGATGTGCACGCTACTCTGTGCTACAAGAGGGGAACTTCATTCTAGAATGATACAAGCCATGGCATTGACTAGCTGACACCAAGTACAGGATTTATCAGTTCATGAAAGATTCCTTCCAGTTTCCCCATGAATATCTTTAAGGAAATAGATCCATCTGGCATTTTATTTCCTGTGACATTTTCAACAAAAGTCCTTTAATAACTGGATTGAATTGGATGGAAACATATTGGCTGACAAAGTGTGGGGAAACCAGAAAGGACTCAGAGAAGAAGACAGACAAAGCAGAAGTGAAGACTGAGTAAAAAGACAGCCCACATCCGCAGCCCAGAGGAAATAAAATACACACACACACACACACACACACACACACACACACACACACACACACATAGTCTCATTTAATGACGCAGAACAGATGTAAACAACTGAGAGAAGGCTACAGCCATATGTTGAGTTCAAACTGCACACATGCACGCACATCTCTTGCAGCTTCTAGCTGCTACCTGAAAAATATTTGTTCTTAAAGGGTACGGAAGTAACACATCACATGACATGGTTAAGTTACGTTTGATTCAATTACATGAGGAATGCTTTGATTTAATGAATTCAACAATTTCAACAATGTGTTGTTCTAGATTACTCATCTAAAGTGTTACTGTCCTATTCAGCCACTTGCCAATGCACAGTGGACAGGCAATGGTTTGCGTTACGTAACAGACCAGAGCTAGGCTGTATCCCGTGATAATTTTATTGACATGCCCACAGTAAAAAATCACAACTTTATTCTCTTAATATTGACATTTTCTCAAAATGCTACTACTATCTCGAAATCAGAACACAGATATGTGGAATATGTTTTCAAAGTTTTGAATGTGAGCAGAAATCTTGCTAAAACACATATGAGCTAATAAAGTTCAAGGGTTTATAAATGAATTAAAACAAATTCATGTAGGCTATCATTGACGTGAACAGGTGCCACATGCACATTTAAAGAGGTTACTTCCCCAAACAGACAACACAAAAGAGGACGGAAGACTAAATCATGCCCACACGTGTGCTGATTCAGCAGAGATTCAATGAGAGAACCTGATCTACAGAATACAGAGAGAGCCTTCCTGCGTTGTATTCCATTCATATTTTATATGTTGAATTGTCACCATCTTGCTGAATTCTGCGTTTTCCTTTACATAAATACAGACATTCCCAACATTAATTGGTCCACACAAATTTACCAGAATGTAGGAAATGAAGTGTTCAACACTCAAAACCAAGTCAAGATATTTGCCCACATCTTTCAGTGGACTGACTGACCAACATTGTCATCCACAGTACCAGGTCGCAAACAAAGCTAAAATCGGCAGCAAAGGGCCACGGGCCAGACTCAGGACTCCTGATCCTACATGGGATGAGCTAGAGGGGGCCCCAGAGCTAGCTCCTAAACTACACTGGTCTCAGAGTCCCTGCACAGAAAGGGCTGAAGCCGCCCTGAGGAGCTCCACTTCTTCTAGGCATTAGTGCCTGAGAAGCAACAGGGGGAAATAAACAGGAATTTGGGGGGTTTGACTACAGACACAGGGTTATAGTGTTAAACAGTCTGAATAATGGCAATAACAGAGTTACTGTCATGGCCTTAAAAGTGCTCAACCTAAAGCCTAAACAGCAGAAACCAACACCTTGGACAATGAAGTATTTCACTTCAATTTACACAAAGTGGAAAAGGACACACACACGCGCACACACATGCACACACACACAAACACACCTCATCAATTATTTCTCAGTCAGTAAGCTGCTGGCCTTCGGCTGTGCTATGGAGAGTGTGTGTCTCTCACTCCCCGAGAGAACATATGAGAGTGCAGTTTCATTTATTAACTTCGTGTCCATGCAACATCTCCATTGCTTCTGTTACTGAACAAACTACAACTGCACTTACATGAGCTGCTGTTGGTCCCAACAATCCTTTTTAATAAAGTAAAGAAGTAACAACTCAATATCTGTATTACTAAGAGGGATGTCCCGATACCAATCTGAGTCGTTATGAAAATGGGTAATGGAATTTTTTCCTTTTCTTATCCCTGCCACTAGAGTGTTGATGACACAGGCACTGGTTTTATCTCACCTTGATTACTGCTCACCAGTCTGGTCGGTTGCAGCAAAAAAAGATTAGTTTAAGCTCCAAACAGCTCCAAATAAAGCAGCAGAACTGGCACTGGTCTGTCCATCAGGTGCCAGGCTGAGTACCGAGAGTGTGCATGCCAGTCTCTCATGGCATCTCAAGAGGTTGGCATTTAACCTTATGAATTCTTTAGGAATATCTGTTTTAGTAAACAGCCAATTTGTACTCCAAAATAAATTATGTGAGAGATCAACACAGTTATAGTACACGGCAGGCTGCTAGGGGTTATCTAGTCAAGCAAAGACCCCGGACTGATGCAGTGTGCAGGTCTGAGATGTTTAGAGTCATCACAATGTGGAATAGCTCGCCAACTATCATAGTGGAGGCACCAGTAAGGCCAGTTTTAAAAGACTACTTAGAAAAAACACTTCAACTTATTTTATTTGACACTAATTTAAGAAAAACATACACAGTGATATTCTTTTACTTCCACTATATGTCTTGTTTTAAATGTATGTAATTTGTATGTTTGGTATTTTTATGTATATGTTGTGAATGTTGTATGTGGACCCCAGGAAGCGTGGCTGCTACATTGATAGCAGCTAATGGGGATCCGAATAAAGGAATAAAGAATAAAGGAAGGAATAAAAGTTCTTTAATATTGAGTAACTGATTTACACTATTTTCTACATTTCTACTTTTCAGTGCTCAATTATTAGGTAGGCCTAAATTAAAATAAGAAAAGCAAGTTCAATCCATGAAGATGAGAGTGTGGCAGGAAGGTCTGGACTTGGATATAGACTAAATGAACACAGTGTTTAAGTTCAAAGTTCAAGTATATATATATATATATATATATATAATATCGATATATTGCCCAGCCCTAGCTGTACACTTCACTCACAATGCTTTTTACAGCTGACGTTCCTAGAGCAAAGAAATGAAACCTTTATATGCCCGGCTGGCAACACAAGTTACAGGTCCTTAAAGCGTAACTCTCGCCAAAATGCAACCTAGGGTCTTTTTGTGAATGTACCCAAGTCAAACTTTCGTTTAAAAGCATATTTAGGACGGAAGCGCCACTTTTAAGAGGGTCTCTTCACATGAACTCCAGCATTGACAACATTGTTTGCGTACACAGAGTTTACTAAAAAGAAAGGTTTTGAACAACTCACTGTAGCTGTTGTTTTTACGGTCGCCGTCCATCGAGCCAGTCAAAAATAGTCGAGGGAGGAGAGTAAAGATGGAAAGCTCCTAAAGCTTAGTTCCATATAAATGCACGGATAATTTGTTGTTTTGTCGTTAGTGAAACACAATATTGACCTTGTAGTTGAAAAAGGAGCCTCATATAAGAATGACATTTCCTCCTATGGAGTCTGTTCATTCGCATTCGGAGATCGCCTATTTTTGACTGAGAAAATGATGGATAGCGTAAACAACAACTGCTAACGTGAGTTGCTCAAAACCTTTCTTTTTAGTAACTCTGTGTAGACAAACAATGTTCTCAATGCTCGAGTTCATATGTAAAGCCCCTGGTGATACTTCAAGCAAAGTTTCATGTTGTGTCGAGCATTCTTAGTGTTTTAAAAATAGCGATTTTGAGACTATCATAGAAGTGCCCCTAGCACTCCCATTCAAAAGGCCATTTGACTGAAAAAACGAGAATACGGTAAATCCTAAAAGTGGCGCTTCTGTCCTAAATATGCTTTTAAACGAAAGTTTGACTCGGGTACATTCACAAAAAGACCCTAGGTTGCATTTTGGCGAGAGTTACGCTTTAAAGTAAGCTTCAAACTAACTAGGTCAAACGACCACTACCCTGACATATCCTCATTTTATTTTAGGGCCATATCATCCACCTCTACAGAGAACACCTGCAGTTTTGTTTTTTTTGCACACTTCTGTGGGACAATGGACAAAATAAAAATCACAATTTCCATATTTATGCATTCATTTTTGTCATGAAAGTGATCTTATTTTTTTTAAATCACTGATTCCACAGCTCTTTAATATAGTAACACCAATATCATCATTTCAAAACCAATACTTCAAAATAGTTATTAAAGCATTAGCCCGAGGGTAGGCTGTGGATATTCTCTTGTGGGTCCACACAACATATAATAGCTGGGCTTTGTTCCCCGCGAGGCTCTGAGCTAGCAGGAAACACTGGGGGAGGCACGCCAAGTCTCCCTCTGTAAACCTTTGACCTTCCTGAGGGAAGCTGCTCCACTGATGTTATCAAAAACACTGCTGGGCCTCCCATATTCATGTCTTTCTATAATATCCTCCCAACTCACTCTGGATAGAAGATGAGCTGTGTCTTTACCTGTGCAAATGCCTCGCTGAAACTTTAATATGAAAATGTGCCGGAAAAGGAAAAAGACATCCACCGAATCAATTGTTCAAACTCAATCCACTTTTCCAAATATTTGATCATTATCTTGTAAGAAACGTTTGAGTATGCTTCTGAGGAGCTTAGAATGCATCTCCAACATAAGGATAAGTGTAGATCCACAGTGAGACCATATCTGACTATCATCATAGCTATCACTAACTATCATAGAGCTCAACCATGGTTTTTAGGGTTGGATCAAATGTTTTTTGTTCACGATTCATCTCGGAGCTGGCAGGCTTGGTTCCAGGCTTAAAACTCTTCATATAAGCATTTAGTGAAACGTCAACAAAGATATTGAACGGAGAAAATCACTTAAATGTAATGTTTAAATGTCTTAACATGAATCCAACATATTAGCAAATATAAATCAGCCTTTGTGAAAACAAACATTGATGACAGGCTTACTGGCCTTACCTCAGCCTATTTTAGTGGTTTATAAGCAACCTGTTTCTTGCAGATTGTCTCACGTTACTGAGACTATTAAGAAGGTAATATATGAAGTGGAAGCGGACTGACAGCTGAAGGGCAGCCAACGTTAGTATTAGCTGTCTCCATGAAGCTCCCAGCTTCCCATCCTTCTTTAGGTCCCCAGCCTGTCACTCCCTCTCTACTAACGTTACTCAGTCTCTACTAGGGATGCACCGAATCCAGATTTTTGGGGTTCTGCCGAATACCAAATCCACTGGTTAAGATTCTGCCAAATCCGAATCTGAATACCGAATCCTACTCCCATCCTCAGTCCATCCTCAGTCCCTCCCTCAGCATTGCAAATTGAACATGTAGCTGGACTTGAATCGCCTTCTTTTGACTGAAAGTACTGCCAAACAACACTTTTTCTGTTCCCAAGTTCCATTTTCACTTTCTCACAGCCTACTGCATTGAACGGTCCACCTACGTAAACAACTTCCCGTAATCATTGGCGGCGTCAGTACGTCGACCAGCATAGCGCGCGTAGTGCAAGCGTAGGGTTTGGTTGAAAACAATTCTATGGTTTGGCAGAAACTGAACCCCGTCAAAAACCCCAATATTTGTTTATCCCTGGTCTCTACCGTAACGTTAGCTCCGTGCTCTCAGATCTCACAGTCTCACACACACACACACAACAGTTGATAGTTAATCTACAGAAATGTCAAAATTTGACTGGTTCAAGCTTCTGAAATATGAACGTTTGCTGCTTACTGCTGTGACAGGGAATGGAATACCTTCTACAGCTTCATTCATGTGAGATGCAGTGGAAAGCTCCAAAAATGTCACACTGAGTTGAGATTATTTTGTCACACATTAGGGGTGTAACGATACATCGATCTGGATCAATACATCGATTCAATGATCCACAATCCAATATTATCAATGAACATATAAATACATATTGTCTGTAAGCTGCCCCTTTATTTTAGATTGCCACTTTATATTTATTCTTTTCATTAAAAAGAATAGTTTTTTTTATTATTTAAAAGTCTGGAAGAGCCCTGTAATAAAATTGTCAAAACCATATTTTAGTTGCTTTTTTTATTTGCTATTAAGGTAACTGTGTTAAATGGGCACATGATATAGTCTCATTTTAAAATGGTGCCGGTGCCTAAACGGTGCCTGAACCGGTGCCTGAACCGAAATATATACAATGTATTTATGATATATATAACATAAAATATAAAAAAAGGAGCACAAAACGACAGTTTTAACAGACATTAAGAACGGCTTGTTTATTGCTAAGGCTATATGGTCAAAATTAAATGATTGATTAATAATGTAATAACAATAACTTATAACAATTCCTTATTTCACCTGTAATTTGCTGGTAAACGACAAAAACAAGCACCAGATGGGAAAAGGGTATTTTACAATAACTTAAAATGCACCACAAGGCTGGCGAGTTTCAAGTAAACGCACCGTCTGTGTTGTTTTCCGACAACGGCAGCTGCCTGCAGACTGTTACGTCCCGGTGTTGGAATCCTCTACAGGGAAATGTAGCTCAGAGTAAATTCTTTCAGGAAGACCTAACAATTAATCAGTTCTCTCTCTAAATCGAATCAGCGCTGGAGGCGTTCACCTTCCTGATAAGCCAATCAGAATCGGGCACGAATTTCATAGGCCAATCACAGCATCACAACACTGTTTTAAATCTGCTTCTCTCCCTGTGCTATCAGCTGTCATTTCTGGAAAGGCGTTCATCCCTCCTCCTCCCCTTCCACCTCCCGTCATAGTGATCTCCGGGTGTCGCTCCGGTGCCTCCTTCGGTCTGGTCTTCAGGCCCTTCTCCGCCACCACCGGTGTCTGGATTCCATCGGGGGGTTATATCATGGTTATATCACCCTCTATATTAAATGTATTAATATAACGATGGAGTCCAATCTCCAATACTCTGTACAGCTATTTGCTCATGTACATTAAATCTTTTGCATATCTGCAAACAAGTCTCTCCTGATTGAAATACAGTCACACTTTACACCGCTTAACATAAGCTGTCAGCATTTTAACCATTGTGTTTAATCCAGCTACTAGCTAACGGTAACGTAGCGTCCCATGCAGCGATGCTTCTGAAAAAAAAAAGTCAGGCACCGAAATTTGGCACTGAAATTTTCATTCTTATTCAGTCTCGTTACTACCGTTTACGTCGGAACTGGTGCCCTATTAGCACCGCGTTTCAGTACCCAACCCTAGATCGGACAAAGGCACCTGAATTGAACAGAATCGTAATTGTATCGTGATAGACTTTAAGATATCAGCAAATATCGTATAAAAAATCTATATAATATCATATCGTGATAAGACTTCTGATTTACACCCCATAACACATACTGTTCCAAAGGTCGAGAACAGTGTTGGGCAAGTTACTTTTAAAAAGTAATTAGTTACAGTTACTAGTTTCTTCTTCCAAAAAGTAACTAAATTAGTTACCCAGTTACAAATTATGAAAGTAACTATTGCGTTACTTTCAAGTAAATTTTTAAATGCTCAAATGTGACCCCACCGCCACCCCTCTTTAACAGAACTTAAAATACATGTTCAATTATTTATGATAAATCTGAATATTATAATGAAATGGACACTTAATACAATACATTATTAACAGAAACAATGTACACAAATCTAAACTATTTTAATGTTGCTGTGGGACAAAGTGAGACTAGCCTCCAATCAAATGCCATGTATATTATGTTTATATAGTGGATCGATACAAATAACACAACACCTCAACAGGCCACAACTGGGCAAAATTAAATTATGCTTGTTAAGCACTATACCAAAAATAAATAACACATATATACACTCTTTGTAGTGCAAATAACGTAAGTGGCCTGATGTTTATACTTGTGCGCTGGTGTGTGCGTCGAGCCGGCATGCGTGTGTGTGTCTGTGTGTGTGTGTGTGTGTGTGTGTGTGTGTGTGGGGAGTAGGTGATAGAGTGAGGGAGAAGTGAGAGAGTGACGGCGATTAGCTTTGGAGCGAGTACCGACTCTAGAGTCATATAATAAGAGAAACAAAGTGTCTCCCCTGTGTTTTCTGACCAAGGTGGAAAATCTGTAGCAGGAAAAGTTAACCCTCTCCTTGATTTCATAACACCATACCTGTCTCTCTCTTGTTGACTGACTCGCTTGTGTTGTTCGTTGTGTGTCTGACTATGCATGCTTTCGAACATCCGCCCAACTCTACCTCTGATTGGCTTACCATGACATTTTACTCAACCTCAGCCAATCGTTAGCATTTATGCGCTTGTGTCGTGCACTGCCCACTAACCAAAGAAGAACAGTAAAAAAAAGTCTTTGCCTCTCGGCTCAGACTCAGAGCTCTAGTTGGTCTGATGAAAAAAACAGCTTCAAATATAGTAACGCGCCGTATTTTTTGGCAGTAACGGTAACAGCGTTATTAAGATGGGAAGAGTAATCAATTAGATTACTCGTTACTGAAAAGTAACGTTAGTAACGCCGTTATTTATAACGCCGTTATTCCCATCACTGGTCGAGAATAAACTTCCATGCTCACATAAATACTTTGGGGTTTCGTACTGTTGGTCTGACAAAACATCAAGCATGGAAATGTCAATTCGGACTTATTTGAGGTATTGAGGTTATTATTCCTTATTGAGGTTCAATAATAATAATAATAATAATAATAATAATAATAATAGTTCATAGTAGGAAAAGCACAAATGTAATTAATAACATTACTGACGGCTCAGTTCCATTTAGGTTTGTAGTAATGCCAGTAGTATGCCTGCAGCCTGGCAGTAGCCCCCACCACACCAGATTTAACACTTTCAACTTTTTTCAAATATATATATATATATATATATATATATATATATATATATATATATATATATATATATATATATATATATATATATATCAGTTACTTTTCGGAATCCACATGAACCACTCTTCACATCGGCACGAATTGGATCCCTCCATAACACTTATTTGAACAGAAAATACTAAAGCTTGTATGCTTTATTGTATGAAGCTTAATGTTCAAACACTTTATTTTCAGCTCACACTGCCCATGGCTGCTGCACCCCGCAGTCCCGCCCCTCCTCTGAGAGACCTTGGGTTCCGGAAGTAAATTTCCCATTCATTTTTCCTATTGACGTCTGGAAAAATCCGTATATAAAGAGTTTTAGACCATGCCGTTGGCTAACCAGATGGTACGTGACTCATAAGCATACAATGTATCATTGAGTAAAAAAACGCCAGAAAATACCAAAAAAGTAAAAGGTACAAGACTGTGTACATATCGTCATCTCCGAGCGAAGGAACTACTCATCCCATAAACCACCGCGCATCACTGAATAAAGGAAGCTGCGTTAGTTTAGCTAACAGCTAATTTGGCTAACCGCTAGCTGAGACAGCATGTAATAACTTTAAAAGACCCTCAAAATAAAACCTGAAAATAACCGTTAACATATATAACGGCTGTTACGTCAGCTGTAGACGGCTTTACCCAGTGTTAAGTTTGAGTTAACGTTATTTTAGACTGAATCAAGCTGTCAGCTAACGGTTAGCCGAATTAGCTAAACTAACGTTAGCTTCCCGGCAGAGGCTAACGTCAGAAGCGTGGAACAGATCGTGATTCGTGCAGTGTCGTAAATCCTCATGACGGATCGTGCAGGAAGCAGAGATCGGGTACTGACACCCACCCTCCTCACCAGCATTCCAGTTCACCAGTCAGAGGCATCACTGTGGGATTGTGGGATTGTTCAGGATTGTGGGTAATGAAGTACTTATCCAAGACATCGCGAATAAAACACATTTATCTCAAAATAAGGGTAGCGCCCCATGATTTGTGGTGTCTATATGAGCATATACAATCGCTGAGTCATGTCGGCATGCTGGTTTTAAGTCTGTCATAGACGGTTACGATTTTATGGCTTATACTCCAATTTGTCAATGGAGAAATTGCATTGTATTTTTACTTCCGGAACCCGCTGTGGGCGGGACTGTTGAGCTCTATTCACCCTCTGTCTGAGAAGCTCTGTTGGAGCGCCTGTCTCTTTAAAAAGCCCAGTCTGCTCTGATTGGTCAGCGTTTCCAGGTCTCTGGAGTCTCTGCATCTGTGCTCTGCTCTTGCTGCCTCTGTACAGTCTAGGGATGGGCATCATTCAAAATCTTTCGATGCGGTGCCAATTTCGATACCTCAGTTTTGATGTCTGGTTCCTTAACGATACTTTTTCGATACCATATATGAGTGAAATCCAGCGGAATTTTCGTTGGCAACGGAGCAATCCCAGAAGTGGAACGTCGTGGATTTAGATTCAAATCACTATGACATCTTCAGGGTTATTTTGTCAGACAAAGCTACATACATACATACAGATCTGATGAGTAAACTGTACATGTATAATCAGCGTGTGCCCCTTTAAACCTAACTTAAAGAACCACAGTTGGGTCTTTTCCCTAGTTGCCGAGCTGGATTGTTAGTTTATCTAAGAACCTGCGCTTGGATAAACATATCCTAATCAAGTAGCATTACCGTAGGTATGGCATATATGTATAGTCATTAGGGTTGGGTTGCTCCAGTGGCAGGTGCCTCTGTGTGTGTGTGTGTGTGTGTGTGTGTGTGTGTGTGTGTGTGTGTGTGTGTGTGTGTGTGTGTGTGTTTTCAAGGTCTCCTCTTCCCACAGGGCCTAGACCTGGCTTGTTATGAGCAGATGGTCATAATTACCAAAGCACAGAAAGCAGCAGCAGAGGATAGGGGGTGCTGCGTAGCCACATTGATTTCAGCAACCTGGATGGGATAATCCGCTTTTCAACGAGGCAAGGCCAAGGTAGTTACCTGTAATCCACAGTGTCATCCACACCCACTTCACTGTTCAGTTTTACTCTGTTGTTGTTAGCAATAGCCTTCTACAATGGCCCGGGCAATTTAGCTCAAAGAGATTGAAGTAACACATTCAGAGAGTCCAGGAGGCTGGTTACTAAAAGGTTGCCATGTTGTTACACTGTGGGCTCATCACTCAAAACAGAAAAAAAACTACCAAAACCACTGTTAAAGCCCAAACAGTAGCCTAACGTTGTGAACAACACGATAGTGAGTGAAGCTCTAACAACACAGTGATAAACAGAAAGAAAAACACATACGGGGACTGGCAATGTAAAAAAAAATGCTACAGTCGCTTAAAAGAGGATATGTTGAGGAAGAGGAACTCGGATGTCTGACGATTTTACATTTTTTCTTTGAAGTCTACTTTAAGAGAACACGTTAAGCTCCGTTTAAAGAGCTGGAACTTCATGTGGATTTGTTTAAAGAGTAGTAAATGCTCCATAAAGTAAGACTCGACTTCACCAAGAAGGGACTTTTGTTTTATAAATACAATTCTGCTGTACACTGCATGCTAACGGCAATACTGAGTTCAGCAGTTTGGTAAAAGAAGCGTTACGGGCCAGTTTTAATTAATAATTTGTATTGATTTAACAACAGTTTTGTGGGGTTTCCGTGTGCCGAAATAAGAGGTTATGTCCTGATGATTTGAAAGAAGTCTTTCTTCATAATTTACGAGGTATAGCGTTGCGACAGTCATCAGGGCAAAATAAAAGTGCGGAGTTACTTGAGAGAGTCTTGTGAAACGTGTCGAGAGAGGATGTGCCTTCTCCGTTAGAAGAAAGAAGCAGGTGGCGATAAAACAAAAGGCTGTTCTCATTATAACAGCTAGCTCGCTCGTACTGCTTTGTGAGTTGAGGGAAACAGTGGAAAGCAAACCGACCTGCATGTGTAATGTCGGACAGGTCGTAGTTCCTGGCGCTCCGGGGAAACTCCTTCAGCTTTCGGTTGGCCAAGTTAAGAGCCCCGCTCGCGGCAGCCTCCTCAAGCGCCTTCTCCACGCTCCGGCTGGCCGCTACTGTGGCAGGCAGCTGGGCTCCATCCCCAGCAGCCATCAAACGGACACGGCTACCTCCTCTTTTACTTAGTTTGAAGCGTCCGCTCCACTTTCATACCCCGTAGATTGTTATTAACTCCAAACTGAGTGCGTTTCTTCAAAACTTTAAAAGTACAAAATTAAATCCGAGAAAAATCAGTTGGCGAGTTGTGATTGCGTCTCTCACAACGGGTGCTATCGTTTCTACTAGTAAAGGAGAGCGGTACAAACTGTCAATCTTTCAGGAAGTTGCATCAAGCTGGCACATTTCGCAACAATAATACGGGAACACTATGTCTTTGCTTCAAAATAAAAGCTCACAACTTGCCAATTTAGAAAAACAAGAAAATCATCTCAGTTTAGATCACAATATTCCACAACATTGGCTACAGATCTGTACATAGCCCACTTTTAGGCAGAACAGATAAAAAAATAGTTTACCTAAGTTAGCATGTTTAACCCGATTACTAAAAACCATGTTGACTATATTCTGGACACACATTTTAAAAATGATTTCATATGTTTCATGCCAGTGCTGCAGAGCAGATTTGAGGCTTGGTAAGCTGTGATATAAGAAGAAGAGACTTTAAAGACTCTCAATTATCTCGTGATGTAATACAAACAAATTTGTTGGTCAGTGTTTGCCTTTTGTTGGTCTTTTGGGAGTGATTTTTTTTAGCATCATACAGAACCTGTTAGACTCAGTAGCCTATGGTTTGGCAGCCGACTCAAATCTCAGGAAATATCAGATCTTCCAATAGTTTTAGCACCTGTTTACATTTAGCAATAAAAATGTGGGCCTCCATCTTTTTTAAAATGATTCCAATATTTTAAGACCCAGTGCTTTTCGACCAGGATTCAGAATTTCACCACCAGATGTTATTTCTGGCTACAGGAAAGAGCATTAAGACCATTGTATGGGTCCATCATTTCTTAATAATTTCCTATTTCCTAGAAATAACTATGTAATCTGGTACTCATAATAGTGACAAATGTCACTAAAGTCATCAGGTTTTCAGAAAAAGAGAATATATATATATATATATATAAGAATAGCCAGTATAATCCAATAGCTAACTCAATAAATAAAATGTTCCTTAAATTGTGTTGCTTATTTTACTCTGATAGTTACAACCGGAAATTGACCAAAACAGTTTTTCGTTCTACCTGGCTTTCGGAAGGGTGCAGCCAGCGCGAGGGAGTGAGGGGAAATGGGCGTGGTCACGACGCGAGTATTTTTGACTGACACTCGTGGGGGCGGGGTCACAGCTTGCATATTGAATGCAGCTTGAATTTCATGAGAAACAATGTTATATTGATGATAATATGCGCCAATCAGAATAAGAGTAGTACAGACAAGTCCTGTGATATTATTAAAATATTAACCAATCATATAGCTGTGTGCATAATGAGGTAGCAGCCAGTGATCCAATTCATGTCCAATTTATCATGAATGAAAGCTCATGTCATGTTAATTCAATTTGTTCAATTGTTGTTGACCTTATTCTTCCTTGTAGTAATACAAACTACAAGATCAAATTACCCAAATTAAAGTACTACACTAGTGTATGTTCGGTGTGTTCCAAGCATCCATTCAAGTGCAAATGCAGCTTCAGCAGGACTACATACCCCCCGCCCCATAACCCTTATTCTTCCATTCTTTCAGGAACAGATGACTCCCCTCCTAGACACACATACACACACACACACACTTCTGCATCCATTAGCATTGTCCCCTCCTCTCCATCCTTCTCTTTAGCTGTTATATCCTCCCTCCCGTCCTCTCTAGCGTCCCATTGGACCATCTGGCAAAGTCCTGTCAGACTAGGTGTCCAGCTGCAGGACTATAGTGTGTGTGTGTGTGTGTGTGTGTGTGTGTGTGTGTGTGTGTGTGTGTGTGTGTGTGTGTGTGTGTGTGTGTGTGTGTGTGTGTGTAGGAGTTAACTTAACTACACACACATGCACTTGTAAAACAGTCACTGGTTAATTAACTCATTGGTCACTGTATTTCTCTGAATCCCCATGGGGATGTTGTGATATTGCTTTGTCTGCTGTTTTGAGTTCTCCTTTGTGTGTGTGTTTTTTTCTCCATCTTATGAACCTGTAAAGTCTATGGAGGAGCAATATGCGGCCACTAAAGGAGATGCTGTTTGCAGTATGTCTGGTTAAGTGATGATGCATATTAATTATAAATGGACATAACTGAATAAATAATAAATGAATCAATCATTGTATACATTTTGGCCATACGTTGTAGTACTGTGACAAATACTGAGGTAAATAAGTTTGCAGCAAAATACATGGGCAGTGCCTGCTGTCCTGACTTCAGTGGGAAGTTCCACCACTGTGGGGCCAGAAAAAAGAAGAGTCTTGATGGATATGAGCAACCACAGGGTCCTCATGTGAGTCAGCCAGGGGCAGAGGAGCACAATGGTCAGCAGGAGTGGAGGGTTGGTCCATGGCCTGGAGGTAAGTCGACCAGCACCTTCTGAAGTGAATGGTTGTACATCAGAATCTACAGGAGCAGGCTACTGAGGCCATGTTTGCTGAGAACAACAGTTCATGGTGCAGGTCGACAGGGTTGCTGTCCCAGCTGGCACCACCACAGTATTGCCAATTGTGATGGACAGTCTTGGCACAGGCATCCTTTCCACTGTCTTGTCATTGTGGCTAAGACGCTTTAAGATGTTTGTTGCAAAAGAGTTTGCAGGTTTTGATTTTAGATGAGTTGCTTGGTTCAAACAAGTGTTATGGGATTGTTTTGGTGCCGCTGGAGGTTCCGCCGGATCTCCCTCATTTCTGGCTGGACGTCCTTCCCCTTCCTCTTTCTTTGTGTTGGCATTCTAAACTCTGGTAGATTTATGGGGACTATGGTTAACTGCTCCTCAGATCTCTATTAGGGTAAATCCAGATGCTAGTTAGACTATCTGTCCAATCTGAATTTTCTGTTGCACGACTAAAACAACCTTTGAACGTTCACATGTTCAAAAACAAGTTCCTTCCTGAGGCTATTTTGCAGAGGCACCATGGTTCTGTCCGGCGCTTAGCACCACCCAAGATGATTGTGATGGGTTTAAAGAAATGCCAATAAACCAGAGCATGTTTTTTCTCCCATCCAGGAATGCTGTATGGACTAGCCAGACCCTCCTCCGCAGCGCTGTGGAGGAAGGTCTGGACATGCGAGACTAGGGTCTCAGTGGTCCAAGACTACTGATTTAAAGTCCCCTTTGTGTGGAATTTGTATGTGATTATAGCATATTTTGTAGAAATAATAGACAATCCCAGCAATAATTGATATTTCTCTTTCGACCCATTCTTCTCTGTGTCATTGGCTCGGATCTGCAGGTGGGGGTTGGAGGGTGTAAAGACATGATATCGGTCATTTATTCCTACCCTATGATACAACCCACAGGAGTGTTTTCCGTCCTCATATCTGAACCAGAGAAGGTAACAGTCGTGGTTTTTAACACATTGTTAACGTTGTGAGGCGGTCCCAGTTTGGTTAGATTTAGACACCAAAACTACTGAGTTAAGTTGTTAAAAAGATGGTGGTTTGGGTTCAAATCAGACGTTACTTCACTTCCTGAAGGTTACCACGTGACGAAGAACATGATGTAGCTCTGTTTGTTTCCATAAAGTTAAAACAACTCTCTGTTTCCAGGGTGCCTGGGTAGCTCGCCTGGTTAGCTCACCTAGTTGAGCGTGCACCCCATCTACAGAGGCTCAGTCCTTGTCGCAGCGGCCACAGGTTTGGTTTCCTCTGCTGCATGTCATCTCCCTCTCTCTCCCACTTTCCTGACTTAATCCATCTTATCAATAAAGGCAATAAAAGCTGGAAAAAAACTCTGTTTCCTTTTCTTTTCAAACAGGACATGAACCCGGGTCTCCTGGGTGATGGTCCTGTGTTTGTTTGACCCATTTGCACGGCGCCCCATTTGCACGGCGCCCTGGATGGGACACATATCCCAATGTTCGCTACGTCACAACTTATTCAGCAAAACTGTTTCCATCTCCCATTTTGTGCATTAACTCTTTTTCGAACAAGGCAAAAACCACCTCAAGTGAGCGTAAAAACTTTTTGCGAATTTGAGGACGTTTTTTCGAATTTTGCCGTTTCCATCAACATTTTCTAATGCAATACTTCAAAATGCGCATAAAAATATGTTATATGTTAATATGACTAGTGGCAGCAGCAGGATGATCCACCAATTAACAAGCAGCTGTTGTCAAAAAGAGCAGCAATACGTTAAGACCAACATCAATACAACAATATTAATCGGGACGATTAGATGTAAGTAGATGTTGCAGGAGTTACATGGAACTATTTCTTGACAAAACATTTTTAAGACTGCATGACCTTAAAGGGGTGATAGAATGATTATATAGGGTATTTCACACTGTTCCTTAAGGTCTCCTAATAGGGTATGTAACATTGATTGGGCTGAAAATTGCCCAGTTCCTATTTTATGGGCCCTTATGCATCCCTGTGGTTTGGCCCTATTTGGAACGAGAGCTTTTCTTCCAAATATGGTATGCTCATGAATATTTAGATGAGCTGCGCGCTGATTGGTTGACATACAGACATTGGAGACGAGACAGCATCTATCGTCTCATATTATATCTCATATTTCAGACACTGCAATTTTTTGCAATGTTTCATCACTAAATTCACTTCTGAGACTTTTTTTATGCGAGAAATCTACTAAATAAAGCTCAAATATGGGCCGTTTTATGAAAATTGACGGCTAATTGCCAATTTGGTAAAATGTGTCGGACTTCAGGAGGTCCACACAGTCTGACGAGACAGCGGCAGCCCCGCTGCGCTTCATATCCAGGAGAAAGTCACCATTACTGGGTTACTGGACAACTGCTCGGGGCTCGGGGCTCCGCGGAGCTGGCCGGCTGCCGGCATAACTAGAGTATATTTACAGTTTGAATTTCGTCACGCCACTTATATAACAGCTACCCCTAAGGTCTTACAAAGCGTCCGATTTCAATTTAATGCATTTTTGTGAATATGACGGGTTTCGTTAGCTGCTAGTGTCCATTCAAGCCTATGGGTAGCTAAAGATCGCTGCTAGCTAGCTAGCTACACTTTCAGCATAACTATAATATATTTACAGTTTGAATTGCATCACGCCACTTATATTACAGCTACCCCTAAGATCTTACAAAGCTAACGCCTGTGTCCGATTTCAATTTAATGCATTTTTGTGAATATGAGGGGTTTCGTTATGGGTAAAGATTGCGGCTAGCTGGCCCTGGAGCTCCGTCAGGGCCTCGGCATTTGGTAGTCCATTAACCCAGAAAAGGGGGCATTTTTGCGGGTATGGAGCGCCGCGGGCTTCCGGTCGTGACGGAGATTCATCTAACTCCCAGCGAGCCGGGGTCTGTGAAGGAGGACACGCTGGGCGACGAGGCAGCACCGGCCGCTGTCACATAGCCTGCTGAACTGCAACACACAGTCGGACAAAATTTGCAATTAGCCATCAATTTTCGTAAAACAGCCCATATTTGACCTCTTGTCAAGTAGTTGATTTCTCGCATAAAAAAGAAGTGAATTTAGTAATTAAAAAGCGGACGAACAATGTATAACATTTCTGAGATCTGCATGACCTAGATTCAGAAGACTAAGCTGACCTCAGGTCAGTGGTGTAGCCTATGTAAATGTTGGGGCGTGACAAAGGTAGACTAGAGCCAAATAAGGAGGAGCCACCGAGTTGACATCAACTCGGTGGTTCGTTGAGATTTTCCCGTTTTCAGAGGCAGTTTCAAATTGTGAGATTTGCAGAGGAAAGAGGTGTCAATGGGATTTTGAGGTTCTAGGTATGTCCTATTTACCCTCCAAACTGTTGTTTTTCAAGTATGACAAGGTAAAATCGGTTTTGCATTCTATCACCCCTTTAACCCTATGAATCATGTATCCTGCAGCTTCCCCATGTGTATCATCTTGTTTGAACACAAACATACAAGTTAGCAATGCTTGCAAGACGCATTGAGGACGAATTGGGATTTGATAGCTCAGACAACATTCGGAAGTGGGCTGGGGGAGGCATATGGCCACATCCTTTTAGCAGTGTGTATGTGAATGTGTCCTGGGCCACATTGAAGAAGCGCCTACTTGAATGACCTCTGCGTAAGCGTAAATAGGTAGGCTACTCATTTGTGTGCACAGGCAACAACAGCTAAATGGATTCTCGTGAATGGAGTACACATGAATACGTTGTCTGATTTCCATTTGAGCCAAAGGCTTCATCTACACTGCTACGTTTTGGTTTAAACACTAATATCTTTTGATGCTTTTACGCCTGCTGTCCTTCTGAGCCTCTAAAACATTTGGAAACACTGCAGCACCGTTTTGGTTTGAAAACAACACGGTTGCTTTGTAATCTGGATGGGCACAAACGGAGACCTTTGGACACAAAGTCTTATCGGTTAGGTAACTTACCTTTCAGTAACAGTTCCACCTCGTCTTCGCTCCAAGATAATAAATCCCTGCACTGACTTTCTCCAAAGGATTTTCTGTATTTATTAACTTCATCTTATTTCAACTTATCAACCGTAACGTCAGACAATCTTCCTGTTTACACCGGCACGCACATGCCCAGTGTGTGTCAATGGTCATGTGATATGTGTTGTCAGACGTGTTAATACGGACGCAGATTAGTTTTGCGACGGGGAGCTAAAACTGTTTGGATGGAGATCACTTATGTCTCAAAACGCCTGCTAATGAGCAGGAATGTTCATGCGCTTTACACTGCGACCAATCGGTGGAGCTGAATGTCCCGTGTGTGTTGCTATTCATGTTGACATGAACATTTATGTTTAAAAACTGTACATGTTCCCTTTTAAATGAAATAAATGAATATGCCACTGCTGATGTTGTCTGGATGTATTTATTAAAGATGTTGCCACTTGTTCTTGAGGTCTTGGCAAGACCAGTGACCCAGCTGTGAACAGCTTGGGACTGTTTCCCACCAAAACATGTTTTCTGTTTTTGTTTCTACTTGAGTTCCAGCAGGCAGAGTGACATCACAGTCAGTTTCTCACGCTCTTTGTCCATCCCTTCTTCCTCTGAGCTCTCCCTAATCAGACCCCCCCCCCCCGTGTGTTGTGGAGACCTTGTCGGTTTTATGTCCCTTCTCTCTAAGGTGCAGACAGAAATACATTCACTGATCCTCACAGCTAACTGCTTTACATGCTTTCATTAAGCGATTAAAGGAGGGTTTCTCTGTGCTCAACCTAAATCTCAGTTTGACACATGGATGTAGCAGCAGGATTTCTTGACATCACAACTGGAGCCAATCAGAGTCCAATATGACACTAGAAGTAAAGACTTTTGAAATTAATAATATTTGTATATGGTGGTAAAGAACACATGGAGAAAAAGACTTCCAAACCTTCAGAAATAGACCATCAGAAGCTCAGTGACAGAGCTCGCAGAGACTGGGCGGTGACGGACAGTAACTGAGGGAGGGAGGGAGGGAGAGAGAGAGAGGAAGAGAGACTGAGGGAGAGAGAGAGAGAGAGAGAGAGAGACTGAGGGAGGGGGGAGAGAGAGAGAGAGAGAGAGAGAGACACTGAGGGAGGGAGAGAGAGAGAGAGGGAGGGAGAGAGAGAGAAAGAGAGAGATACTGCTGAAAGAGGAGTATGCCTGGGAATGAATGGTATGAGATTTGGACGTGACCAGCCTACCACCAGCTGTGCATGTTGTACCAGACACACACACACACACACACACACACACACACACACACACACATTTTAATCTTTTTGGCCGGATATCCGTCACTTTCCTCTTAATTTGTGTTGCCGTTCTAAACTTGGTGGATTTCTGAGGACTATGGTTACTGCTCCTCAGATCTCTGTTAGGGTAAATTCAGACAGCTAGCTAGACTATCTGTCCAATCACAGTTTTCTGTTGCACGACTAACAGCTTTTGACGCATGTTCCACCAAAACAAGTTCCTTCCCGAGGCTATTTTGCAGAGGCACCGTGGCTCCGTCCGGAGCTTAGCACCGCCCAAGACGATTGTGATTGGTTTAAAGAAATGCCAATAAACCAGAGCACGTTTTTCTCCCATCAAGGAATGATGTGTGGACTAGCCAGACCCTCCTCCGCAGCTCTGTGGAGGAAGGTCTGGACATGCCAGACTAACATCAGGCTAACTATAACTCTAGTATGTGATCATATTAACCACTGTCACTAATCACTAGGTAATGTGGACTAAAAACAATAATAACACATTCATTTATGCCTCAGGCACTAACATTAAAATAATAGGCCATACTTACTTTAAGCACAGTATATACATGTGTAAATGAAAATGTTTCAAATAGTTTTTGTATATATTGTATATTTGTATTTTTGAATATATTACATACATCAAATGCATGGAACTCACAGTGGACCAGAAGGATATTAAACTAAAACTAATTCTACTGGGGCCCCAAGAGTTCAGTCTAGCTCTGCAACTCTGGAAAGACACAGTTATTGTAGGCCCAGTTTAATATGTAACTTAATTTTATACAATATATGTCGTACGGGGTCCCTGCTCATCTCTCATTCAGTAAAGGGGTCATTAACTTAAAAAACGTTGAAGACCCCTGGTTTAGAGTAAAGACTGCATGTGCAACCATGAGCATTCCACTGCCCTCATGTGGCCTAAGTAACAAACTACAACAGGACAATACAAACACTGGTAATAACCACAGAGGAAACAGTGAGGAAATGGGACAGAAACACTTCCTGCTTATTCAATTCAAGCCTTCAGTTTAGAGAATGGATGCACAGCTATTGACTGTAAACATATTCAAGTTTGTAGAAGACACCAGTGTGAACAGACAGGTGGGCTAATGGGTTTGACAGAACATCCAATTGCTTCTTTTAGGAGAGGGGTGCTTGGCAAAATAAGTTTTAAATCTAAGAAAATTACATAAATCAGGAAAAGCATGCAATGACAGTAAATTATTTGCAAGAATGCTACTTTTTGAGTATGAGTTTTTAATATTTTATTTTATTTTATTACATATTTGATAAAGAAACTTATTTTTTTTAATCATACAACATTTGCCGCTGATTCTAGGAAGTTGCTACTTTTCCCTTAAATGGGTAAAAAAAGAAGATATTATCATTATTGGATAATATGTTGTGTATGAGATGGACCAAATATTAAAGGTCCACTGTGTCATTTTGATAATATTTGTAAGCAGTTTTCCTGTCGAGGTTCAGCCTAATAAATTGAAGCTTGTTCAAACAAACAAATGTTGCTAATATTTTCACTCAACATATCAACTTCAGATACAGATTATTTCGGTTCTAAATTTAAAAAAATGAATAAATTCCTATGGAAAAAAAGTTTTCAGAGTTTTTTCATTACGAAAAAGACAATGGGAATAGACCATGGAAATGTCAGAACTACATTACCCAATATTACGTAGAACGAAAATTAGGCCTACCAACCGCTACCAACATTTCTCGAAAAGGGAGGTCTTTTCTCATTCATTGGCTGAACGCCAAGGCAGGAAACACATGACAAGAGCGCTCCCTGCAGTTACCCGGATAAAGATTGGCTATATAATAGGGACAATTGAAGGCGGGGGTTGTAGTCCAAACCAGCAATCGGTACTTGGTAGTAAGGTACTCGATTTTGTGCTGCAGCTTCAGAAATTATTTGTGGCTTTTAAATATGGTAAGCAGTTCATGTCGTCTTAGCGACATATCAGGACGATAAACTGTATATACTAGTGGTTTGTTGGCAATACATGTTACATATCCGCTAGTGCGGTGAATTTTTCTATTTTGGTGAATAGCTATCTATTAGCCGCTAGCGTTAGCTGTTGTATTAGCTTAGCATGCTAGCTAACTAGTCGTTATTGGGCGAGCCAATAGAATGTGTACAGAAAGGGGCGGTTAAAATTGGCCATATTTTGGGTAATGTTATTCCACGGTAATATGTGATTGAGCGGCTGCAAACTCATTAACAGTAACGTTACTCGTGTTTTCCAGGCTGGTGGTAAGGCAGGTAAAGACTCCGGGAAGACCAAGACGAAGGCTATCTCGCGCTCTCAGAGAGCAGGACTGCAGGTTTGTCCGCTGAAATTCATTCATTGTGCTAGCGTTACTACAAGCTAATGTTAACCAGCAGAAGTTCCTCACCTCGGCTGGTCGCCTTTAGCCGTTAGGCTAACGAACCCTTTGTTTTTCTGCAGTTCCCAGTGGGTCGTATCCACAGACACCTTAAGTCCCGAACCACCAGCCACGGCAGAGTGGGAGCCACTGCAGCGGTGTACAGCGCGGCTATTCTGGAATACCTCACGGCCGAGGTAACGTTAACGCCAGCCTCGTTTATCTCGCACCATATCCCTATCAGAGCCGATGTACATATATCAAGTCTGGCTTTGTTTCAGGTTCTGGAGTTGGCAGGAAATGCCTCCAAGGATCTTAAGGTGAAGCGTATAACCCCCCGCCACTTGCAGCTGGCTATTAGAGGAGATGAAGAGCTGGACTCGCTTATCAAGGCCACTATCGCTGGTGGAGGTAAGGAACAAGTTCTGCTCCTTGGCGGTATTGGAACGTGAATATTAAGCTTTGAGCGCTATAGTTTAAATATAATTGAATTAATGTGTGTATATAGCTGCCTTCCATTCTTTTGCTTCTTAAAAGCCCTAATTGGGTTATACTTCTCAGAACAACCAACCGTCCTGACCACGTCTGCACAATATATCATTGTTTATCGTCATCACGATATCAACTGGTACAACATACACATTGCGAAAGGCTGCAACATATCACGAAAGAAACACAGATGTTTTTGGGCTAGTTGAAAGAAATGTCAGAAAACTGAAATGTAACGGTTTTAATTCAATGTTCAATTTGTTCAGTAAAACTGTTGGATAGGATTTCCATTTGTTTTAAATTCAACAAGCAATTTGTTTTAAGAATACTGAAAGCAGCAGAACGGAGTACATTTTAATATCCCTTTATCGCAAGTAATATTGTTGCGATATTTAACAATTATATCACATTTTCCTCAAAACGTGCAGCCTGACTCCTGACCATTGTGGTCTTGTTTAAACAATGAGTCCATATTATATACTGTAGGCTTGTGCCGGCCAGCGATCACATTATATATCGACTATTGAAGCAATTTTAACTTACTATCAGAACTAAGATGTTATAAAAAAAATCTCGAATCTGCACCCGACTGTTCACTTAGATGTTTCTGGAGTGGCAATCCCGTCCACTAAGCCACTTAACCCTTGTGTTGTCCTCCCGTCAACCTTGAAAAAGGTAGGTAATGTTTACCTTGTGCGGAGCCTCGTCTCCAGCACGCCAAACAAACTACAGTTATTACATGTACTTAAACTATAGGAGGCGGAACACGTCTCTTTCTAAAACGAGGGTTTGTGCAGGGTGTCTCGCTAGTGACGATCTGACACATCAGTGGTCTGCAGGGGTTTAACTCTCCCTTCTATTATTGGCTAAGCGAGATTGGAACATCGACTGAGGTGCTACCACATACTATCGCCACTTTTGCTAATATAAACTATAAAAGAGCGTGTCGAGCAGAGCCATACTTGCAGTGGAAGCACAGCATAACAGTCCAAAACAAAGATTACAGTCACAAGACATGAAAACATGTCTTAACAAATCCTTGTGTTGCTGCCTCTGGATTTTCTGATTATCAACTAACTTAAAGCGCTTTAGGCTGCATTCACACATCACATTCTGTCCTTTGTTTCCAGGTGTGATCCCTCACATCCACAAGTCCCTGATTGGAAAGAAGGGCCAGCAGAAAACCGTATAAATTGCTCTGGAAGTTGTGCCATCTCAGGACGACGTCTGCATTAAGTGGTTAAATGTCTTTTTAGATTTAGGAGTTATTTGTATTGGTGAACTTGCATTTACTCACCTGGGGTATTTTTTAAAAGTGGCTTCAGAGAAGCTCATTTTTGTGTTTCTGCTTTTTTTTTCTGGTGCTGCATTTTTTTTTTTTTAATTTTTTGTTGCAACTTGCTTTTGTGGCAATTCAATGTTCAAAGTGGTGTTTTAATAAAGCTCTAACTGGGCATTTGCTGTTTGTTCTTTCAGTTCTTGCACTTTCATGGGCTCTTATGTCTACACTGTAGGTATTTAGTTGGCTTCTCCAGTGTGGATGGTGTACATGTGTTTGGCTTTAGTGGTCTTAATCTTCCCAGGTTGAAAGCACCCACCTTGATCATGAAAAAAAACTAAGGCTACCACAGCCTGCAAGTGGAAGAGTCATGGCATGCTTAGAACCATCTTAAGCATGCAAACCTGTAATTGCATAAATTGCAAAGCATGTTTTACATCGGTTTATCCCTGGACTGACATGACCTGGGAAAACCCTGTTATTTCTGGATTGCTGAATAAAGACTATAGACTGGCACAGTTGAGCGTTTTGCATGTTGTGTATGAAGGCAGTTTAACTACATTCCTGGTTTCAAAGTGAGATGGTTAAAATTATAAGTATGAATAGTGTATACAGGTACTTTTTAGTTTTAAATCCGATCACTATTGGAAAACGGACAGGACAAAGAATAATTCAATGAATGTTTGTTTAAAAAGCAACTTGAAAGGCACAAAAGCTGGTTTCTAAAGGAAATGTTCTATTAGTATTAAACATCTTGTAAGTGCCTAATGTTACATACCAGGTGGTCATCCAGTGTTATATAGGACATTTTAAATGAAATGTGAGTATTTGGTAACCTATTTACAAAGTTTAATTCCACTGTAGAGAAATATTTGATTTTTAGCATATTTTGAAGAAAGTGCTAATGGGCCATTTATTCAACACCACAAACTAAAATGTCAAGCCTCCAATAGTGTAGCTGGGAAAAGTGTCAATCAAATCTTAAACCAATTTCCACCACTAGATGACACTATAACACCACCACAAGCTTTCTACTGTGTAGTCCCAACCATGGCTCCTATTTTTCTTCTATAACTGAGGGCAGGGCCTGTTTTTAATCAAGCATCAGATGCGTCCTAAGAATGATAGCATCAGTTATCATTCAGACACTAAAAGAAATCATGTAGATTCAACAAATTGAAAATACTGACAGGTAGACCTATATTATTCCAACATCCAAAAACATGCATAATTCACACTAAACGAACGGTTCGTGCTGATCCCAGACAGAGAGATGGAGACTTGTGTGTCCCACAATGCAACTCTAAGATTCAAGAAGTGTGTTATGCTAGTAGCGGCTAATGTAGCCTTTAGCAGTGATGAGAAGCTACAGAGGTCTGATAAACTCTTCTAACTCCACACCTCCAGAGTTTTGTCTGTTTTAAATTTGTAGTCCATAGCCCCAACTGACGCTGACTCAAGTGACATCACCTGAGGACATTTATCAGACTTCACACAGCTCCTCAACACCTGGACACACACTTGGATGTGTAAAATCGGTGGAGTTCTCCGTTGAGAAACGATGCACTTTAACAACCCTTAGTGACAGAAACAAATGATTTTTTCAGATTTTTCATTTTCAAAAAATACCCATTCCTTCTTAAGTGCTTATGTGCTGGTCCAGTATGGGCTGAAATATGTGCCACCAGATACTGAATTTGAATAATTTATATTTGAATTTGAATTGCTAAACTTGAATAATTGCATTGAAAAACTGAATTTGAATCACATAATTTGAAATTGCATTGCATTGAAAAACTGAATCTGAATAGTATAATTTGAAATTGAATTTATTCGTTTCAAATCGAGCGCAGATCGATAGATAGAGTTCAGTGGCGCAGGATCATCAGCACTAAAGATGACTGTTGTGCTGCTTATGGATGTTCGAACGAAAGAAATTAAGAAAAAAACCAGCATGGGATACCATTTCACAGGTGAGAATGTGTTTTATGATATATATGCCGCCTTCGACCTGCAATCTGAGCTCCGGCGGCGGCGGGAGGCGGAGAGTTCAGTGGCCGGCGGCAGCGTCTCTTCCCCCGGGCAGGAACACAGCTTCGCCTCGCTGCTGCGCCAGTCCCCGCTGATCCAGATGGGACCGGCCAAAGACAGAGTGGTGATCAGGAGGATCTTCCTCGTAGTCCAGGATGACCTGTAGAGGCAGCAGAGTCCGTCTGCGGCTGCAGGATCTGAGCTCACTGCTCACTTCCTGGGAGCCAAAACCGACACCACGCTGCTGGAGGCTCAGGCCGTACTGCTTGGCCCACTGGAGGGAAGGGAAGCCCGGGAGAACCAGAACCAGGACTGAGCGGAGCGGACTGTCACAGCCTGTTGAAGTTTAAATCACAGGTTTCCTAAAGGGAGTCTGGTGGGACTCGGACTGTGGACGACGAAACATGATTTTAAGTCTTGTTAAATAAATAAATACATATGCAGAAATAAATGAATAAATAGTGGAGGAGTGAGCCTGGACATTTCAGTCTGTTTAAACTTCACTTTGAAGCAGAAACTCTTAGTTCAGAAGGGTGGAGTTTCCGTTTGGACTCAGATCTGTGAACTGATTAATTATAATAAATATTCTTTGTATTAACACAATAATTAGTCTCTTTGTTTTGTTTATTGCTGCACATTATTATAAAGCTACACTTTTAAATTACAAACAAAACTAACTTTAATATTTATATAAACGCTCTAAGGAAGGAGGCAAACGATCAGATTAGAGTTGATAAAAATAGACTCAAATAATAATGTACTATTTTGTGTTTTAATGTGGAAACATCTTGCATAAACTCAGGGGACTGGCTCTTTTGCAGGCTTGCTGATGTACAAAGTAAACCAATACCACTCAAATGTTTAAATTAATTAACATGTATTTTCAAATATGGATAGTCACACCATTGTAGCCATTTTGCATGCAGTAGGCTAGGCTAAGGTAAATAGCGATAGTTCATTTTAAGTTTACTTAAGTGGAAGAATGTGACTATTAAACATATGCCTACTAGCACTAGGCATTAGATTTTGAACATGAAGTAGATTATATTAATATCAAAAGCTTAAATTTTCTCTGGACTCGATCATAAATACATGTCTGACCTTTGGAACGAACCAAAAAAACTAGAAAATAGCATGAGATTTTGACGATTTATGGTGATTTTATTTCCATTAGACCTTTGCCTACATTGACATCAATGTAGAGGAGTGGCTTCCCCGTTTAAGATGGCGGCTCTATTGACACATTCGTGCCAATGAATGCAGTAGTAGCCAAGGCGACATCTAGTCAGTATATATATCTATGAGTCTGTGGGTCAAGGCGAGGCAAGCACTTCTTCCTCGTTTCATGGCAGGTACTGTAGCCTACTCACCACTGAACTCTATCTATCGATCTGCGCTGGATTGCTCTTCCTTCATCCTCCAACTACCCGGATGTCTGTCACAGTAACTTGGAATTGAATTTGGTGAACTGAATTTGAATTGTGAGAACTGAATGTGAAGATATATAGAGAGTTGAATTTTCAGTGATGATCAAATTTGATTGGACTTCAGTTCCAAACGAATAAATTCAATTTTAAATTTTACTATTCAGATTCAGTTTGTCAATGCAATGATTCAAATTAAATGTAGCCTGCTGAACATAGACCCACACAGAACACAATAACTTCGTCGGGGTTCGTTTATTTCTGTAATATTGGCAGTACTTTCAATTTGACAGAAAGGCCAAAACCAAAAAATTATTAAAACAAAATGATCCAAAACATACGGGAGTGGGCTTAGAACACTGACATAGAAAACAAAATAAAACAATATAAATATACCTTCACAATAAACTCCAGTTGATTCTTAAATGTACAGTTTGACTTAGAAACCACTTACGTTTCACAGAATACTGACTCCGAAAAAACGGGCTTCACCAGGAAGCGCATAACTTCACACACTTGTCACTCTGATGTCTAAATACAATAAAAAACACAAACAGTTGTTGTACTTTCCCAATAACCAAATAAAATAGCATATGTGAGGCTTTATGCATGCTAACAATACTTTGCTAACACATGGAAAAACTGGCGTTCGCCGCTACACATGAAATCCATCGACATCCATCCAAAGTCAATCTGTAACATATCATCCAGTTAAAAGATGAACACAGCTATCATTTTAACCTTTTGTACATACATGTTTTTAACCAGTTATGCAATATTTACCTATTTATTTCCATTTATTTATTTTTATTTATTTCCATTTTGATGTACTCAGCATTCTCCACTGTGCTGTTTCCCTGATCGGCCCGAAAAGAAAAAGAGAGCGACCAAGAGGCACCGCGCAACTCTTGGCTTGTGACACCGCCACCTAGTGGCTGGAATAACTAACTAAAATGTACCTTCTGCCAGCAAACAAACAAACATATGCACACTTCTTTCATTTTTAGAACACAAAATACATACTGAAACAAACCAGAAATAAATGTGATGGGGTTGTTACCACAAATTCACCACCCGGCTACATAAACAATGCAATTTCAAATGATGTGATTCAAATTCAGTTTTTCAATGTAATTATTCAAGTTTAGCAATTCAAATTCAAATATAAATGATTCAAATTCAGTTTCTGGTGGCACATATTTCAAGCCCATAGTCCAGCCAGTGTGGATCCAGCTGTTGCACGTGTGCAGATGCCAATAGACAGCAAACTTTTATTTGGACAAACAGAAAATGAATAGATAAATAATAGATACAATAGAAACTTCTCTGTGTTTCATAGGTCCATTTATTTTGAATTGGGCAGCTAATATCATGCTGTGGGCACACAGCATTGCAAATCTCTGAAAGCTTTTATTAAAAGGAAAGAAATCGCACATTCCCTGATAATTAAGATGTGTCCGTGTATAGGCTTAATACTTGCTTAACGCAAAATCAAATTGTTTTCTTTTCACCCTTCATGTAAGTGAAATGAGTTGTGGCACTGGAAAATAATTAAGAAAACTTTTCATTGTGACACAGACTTGGCTCTCACGCAGCACCGGAGCTGGTCTTGCTGGCTTGTCTAAACTAATCAAAGATGCAGGAGAGGCTGATGTCCTTAACTGGACAAATGAGTCCAAACACTACCTGGCTGAACCCACCATTGGGCCTCATTTATGTGGAAATAATGAGAGGAATAATTAGTAAACGGATCCCATATGTGACAGCACCAAAACCCACAACTTGGTTGTACTTGATCATGGGAAAATGAGGAATTCTTTTTGTCATTAAAGTTTTTATTTCTTCATACACACATACAATCAAACTCGAGAACAAACACTGACCCCAACATCAACAGAGCATTTCCTTTTTTTGAAACATCAAAATATACATTTAGTACCATGTCTACAAATTTTTCCATATGCCCTACCTACAAAAAAATACGTTCCCAAGTCTTCCTAAAATGTTCTTCTTCGTTGTTAATTCTAGCCAACATGCGTTCATATGATGCAACTTCATTTCCATCCATTTTTTAACATCTGGGGCGACCGTACTCTTCGGAAAATGAGGAATTCTAAGTAATGACAACAACACTGTCCACGTCATGCAAGCCTTCGGTGGTCAGCACCACCCCCACCCCTCCCCCACCAGGGGCTAGTAGCTCAAGGAGGACACGGATGATTAAAACAACATGATGAACTCTTCAGAAGAGGTCATGATTTTGTAGTTTTTTATCTCCTCTTCGTCTCCAAAGCTGAACGCTGCTGTTCTTTCTCAGCAGTGCCATAAAACACATCACTCCAGCTGCTGCGTGTGTGAACGCCACCGGATGCCACAATCTTCTGAACATAGTCATACTGAGAAATACAGACAGACTTGCGTGGAGCTGATAGTCTTAATTAGCTTTGTATCAACTCATTTGGCAATGGTAATATAAAATAGTTGTGCACTAAAGCTTTAATGTTTAAAGATATACAGTTAAACAGTTAGGTCTGACCTATCTGTGGACTCTGCTGTGCTTATTTTCTGTCCTGTGTATCTTTGCTAGCGTCTTTGATAAACCAAATCTAGCGTTAGGAACAGCAACATGTCACCCGCCGGTCAGTCGGACTGACTGCTAGCAAAGAATTTCTAATAAGGGAAGAAGTTGCACTCTCTCCTTACTTCCGGCTTCTGAACTGGTTGCAGTTCCACCAGAGTTCTATATAGGGGTGCTCACAGGCCAGTGCAGAATGAATGAGACTCGATGGAGCTATACCCCTCAAAATCCACTTTTCTCAGGATATAATTTTTGTCAAGTAATTTGAATGTTGCATTTGAAAGGGGAGGCTAAGAAAATACACACTGCTGGGTGGCTTTTTTGTTCTAAAAAGCCTTTTAAAATGTCAATGATGTCATACACATATACGGCCAGAGATAGTGCTTTACAGCAAGCTCTTTTTTTTCTCGAGGCATCGACAACACAGCTAACAGGTAAAGCTCCCCCTGTATTAACAGGGAGAGCCTTACCTGTATTAACACGTGCTAGAAAGAGGTTTGCTATGTTTTAAAGACCACGCTGAAATATTCACTCTGACATTCTGGTTCTGCTTCGGATGCTGTCAAGCGGGATCTCCGATCGTAAGCCTTAGTGTTGACATATGAAAGTGTAGCCAGGTAGTCTGAGGATTCATTTTAAGAGTAAAGTCATCTTACAGTGATGACAATAGTCCCTTGCGGCAGCACTTTTTTGGACTGCTTACAGCCGCAATAACTGGGATTGGCTCTAGAGGAATGGCCATCTGCACAGCGCCATCGCCTGTATAGTCAAGTCCAAGTATAATTTCTGTGGTTCATTGTCACGAGAGTTGATAGAAATTCATGCTGATTTTTTTCAGTAGTGAAATGAAATAACGCAACATTTGACTGCTTCTTTTTCTTCTTCTTATTTAAATGGTAAATTACAATTGCCGCCACCTATTGTGCCTGCCAAAATATCTGCCAGCTTGTTTTTTCATTTTCATTTTATTAAAAATGAATGTTTTACAGTTTCTTGCTTGTGCATGCCCCATTTCACCAAAGTGGAGATCACTTTGCTGCCTTGTTCCCCGGAGTCTGTCTGTCTGTCTGTCTGTCTGTCTGTCTGTCTGTCTGTCTGTGTGTGTGTGTGTGTGTGTGTGTGTGTCTGTCTGTCTGTCTGTGTGTCTCTCTGTCTGTCTGTCTGTCTGTCTGTCTCTCTCTCTCTCTCTCTGTGTCTGTCTGTGTGTGTGTGTGTGTGTGTGTGTGTGTGTGTGTGTGTGTGTGTGTGTGTGTGTGTGTGTGTGTGTGTGTGTGTCTCTCTGTCTGAACCACAACCATTCAAGATGCAGTCAGAAAACTATATAGGTGTGTAGCTGAGATCAAAATGAAAGCAAAGTCTAAAGATGGGTGTGATCCGAGTGGGGGTGCCAAAAGTAAGGGGGTGCATTAGGGAAGTTTGGACAGAGCCAGGCTAGCTGTTTCCCCCTTTTTGCTAATAACAGCATATCATCACAAATTGGATGGCGAATTTACAGTCTGTGAAGAAGGCCGCTGCTCACTTCCTGTTCACTTCCTGTTCACTTCCACTGTCTCTGAAAAGACTTGACGGTGGTTGTGATTGTCCGGTCTCATCACTGTTTATAGGTGTGACCGAGGTGAAGCCCACACAGTTGGTAGGCGTGGATAACTTCTTTCAGTGCTGCGCCTGCACGCATGGGATAAATCCGCTAGTGACAGCCTTAGAGGGCGGAGCCTGTACCAAATAGAACAGACTTTAATAGGTTTACATTCTTTCAATAGGGCGGTGGCAGCTAAACTCACAGCTCCCATTGATTGAAACACCTGACCCTTTAAATGAACTGATAATCCTTGAGGTTCACATACGTTTTCTAGCAATGTTGGTGAACCTTGCCTAGCCAGGCAGCTGTTTAGCTAGTGAAGAAACAGGGTGCGTTGGATATATGTTGCAATGAGACAGGTATGCCATGTCAGAGTAGCAGCGGGCTCTATTTTATTATCTATCAGGGCTTTGTCACATAATCTCTCAGTGATGCATGAGAACACTTTTCTTAAATCATAAAATCTTTCCCGGTAACACTTTACAATAAGGTACACAAAAACATGGGTAGTTAATGATTAGTTACTGTTTTTGAAAGAGTAACGAATGATTAGTTACTGTTTTTCAGAAGGGTAGTTACTGTTTTTTGAAAAGGGTAGTTACTGTTTTTCAGAAGGGTAGTTACTGTTTTTTGAAAGGGTAACGGGGTTAGGGTTAGGGTTAGATATCCATATAAACCCTAACCCAGATATCCACAAGTTACTTTGGTGAGTGCGATGTTATCACAACTGTTAGAAATGAAAATTACTGGGGCGGCCTCTAGCTCACCCAGTAAGAGCATGTGCCCCATGTAGGCTGAGTCCTTTGCAGCGGCGCGGGTTCGAATCTGACCTGCTGCCCTTTGCTACGTGTCATCTCCCATCTCTCTCCCCCTTTCATGTCTCTCCACTGTCACTATCTAATAAAGGGAAAAGCCCCAAAAAATAATCAAAAAGAGACAAAGACCCAATTGGATACACTTTACAGTGTTTTCTGAATGTAGAAGTGAACTATGCTTCAGTATGAGTGCATTCTATAAACTACTATCCACATGCTGGTCATTGAAAGATATCTCAGTGAGTTCCTGTAGCCTCTCAGAAGCTGCTTGATGCTTTGTTTTCGGCTTCAGCACACACAAAGGTCCCAGCATGAATTATTCTGCTTCGAGCGACTGTACAAGCTTGTCAACGCAGCACAGTTAAAGCAGATAAAATGCTGGGTTTGATAAGACACTTAGAGAGAGAATGAGCTGGGAATTGAAGTGTTTTTTTCCTTCTTCCTTGTTTAAGTTCCCACTTTGGTCCATCTGGTGGCAGGTGGTTCAGAGCAGCTGAATAGGCAGCGGCCCAGACTCTCCTCCTCGCCCATCACACATGGCTAACTTATCAGAACAGACACAATGAAAGCAGCAACGACACTCACCGCGCCTGTAATCTCTGTCAGGGATGAGACTTTGGTTCACAGATGCTTTCAGCACATTTATCGACTTTTTTTCTCTCTCCATTTTCCCCTCCTTTCTGTTGGGTTCTGTGGTGGCTTGGCATTGTATGTTGGTGTCTGTGTGTGTGTGTGTGTGTGTGTGTGTGTGTGTGTGTGTGTGTGTGTGTGTGTGTGTGTGTGTGTGTGCGTGCTCACACAGACGGGGTGGGCTGGCAGGGGTCACGGTTCGCTAGCCCGACTAGATCCATCAAGAGGAACAAAGCAGGAACAGAGAAGGAACAGTGCCAAGCCCCCTGAAATCAAAGACCAGGTTTGGGATTGGGATTCGCTCCAAAAGGCTGGACCCATTTTGGTAGTGCAGGGGGTCTGAGGGGGAGAGGGAGGGGGCGTCTGAGGACTGGGCCAGTTGAGAGCGCTGGCTGAAGCCTCGGCGTGCAGCATCCCTCGTCGTCCTCCCCTTTGAAGTCTGCTTTGCTTCTGTTCTTTACATAACTTGATCTGATATTTGAAAGGCTAATTTGTATGCATAATGTGGGGGGGGGGTGTTGAAGGGGGGAGAAAGGCAGAATCGCCTACCACCCAGAATTCCACAGGGGAGCTGACAGGAAGGTCAACACGATTGGCCACAGGAGGAAACGTGGGACACAAGCAAGCCAAAAGCATATGATAAGTGTCTTTGAATTATTGCAGCTTTGTGCAAATTTAATGACAATGTCCAAGTGGTCGGGGGGCTAAAATCCCTTTGCAAACAGACACCAGAGACCACGGATGCTTTGGTGGTCTTTATTTTGATATCAGCTTCTCCAGCGGGAGACACAGCTATAGGCTGTGATGCAAACACTCTGATATGGCTGATTTACATGAGCTGGACCCTGCACGTTTTCTACGATGTATGTACTTGAAGTTATTATTCAGCTCCACACAATAAATATAGCCAACTTCATCTGAATTAAACTTAGTTATTGGACATAAAGCGGATATATTCAGGGTGTGATTTGTGAGAAAAACAGAGGGGGGGGGGTGTTTTGAAAGGTTTTTATTCATGAAAATAAATAACGAATTTCAGAACTTGAACTTCTTCACTTCATTTGCAAGAATATTTTAACTTTTTTTCCAAGTCAACTCATCAATAGTTTTACTCAACTTCAACTTCCTCATGCAGATACATAGGGTCTGCCATCATGCACAACAAAACAAAATGTGAGAATAAAATCCCCCTTCTAATACCATGGATATAGAGCCACTCCACCAGCCATGCCAAAACACTTTTTTATCAACTTCAATATCCAATGGAAAATAATCTCAAAATGAAATAGCACAACATGGTGTCAACATAAAAATAAATAGGCTACAGTGAAGGCATACTCACACTAAAATATGTAGACCAGACAGGGGGAAAACTGTTCCTGTAGTAAGATAAAAGAGCATTTTTGAACAAGTATAGAGATGAAACAGATCAAATGTTGACAGGTAAACTATTCCAATCAGATGGAGCTTTGAACATAAATGCTTTTTTAGCTATACACTTGGAGACTGCAGGAAAAGAAAAAAATTATTGTGAAGAGTGTCTTAGTTGGTAAGTGGAAGGGAAAAGAACCATCAGCTGCTTTAAATAGAGAGCATAATTACAATGAATACATTTAAAAAGAAATTGCAGCCAATGTTGATGTATTTTTGATGTAAGAGAAGGCCAATTGAGGGATTCATACATTGTGCAATGATGAGTTGATAAAGAACATCCAAGGACAAATCTTGCTAATCTATTGTTAACAGTATTGAGTTTTAGAGGCACACTGATAAATAATGTCAGCATATTCAAATATGGGTAAAATAAGTTGTGATGCTAATTTCTTTCTAACAAAGAAAACAGTGTCTGGACCTGTAAAGTCACAACAGAAAAATTCAATTTCTTAATAACTTGACTAATATGGTGTTTATATGAAAGTTCTGAGTCCAACCATACTGCTAGGTATTTACTGTGTTCCGCTTTCTGCAGAGGTATTCCATCAAGACATTTGATAGTATATGATGAATCTCTAGATTTAGATTTGATGCTTTGACGTGTGCCAAAAAACATAATATGAGATTTGCTCTTTGTTAAGTATTAATTTGTTTGCCAGGCCTGTAAAAAATTGAAGTCTGATTGTAAAGAAGATTCAATCTGTGCTAGGTTTGCTGAAGATGTGTAAATAACTGTTTTTATAAAGATGAACACAACATTCTGAACATATAGCCACTTATGGGTATTGCAACATATCTGTCTCCAGTCCATAGATATTTATATATATGTGCTGCCTTCCTCTTCAGCTTTTATTTTGGACAAAAATGTTGTACATTATCACATACGTTATTTCTCCTAAAGTAATATCGTCAGTAGGGGAATTTGAATAATGCCCAACCCTAGATTACATCGCCATCATGTGTTCCTGGAAGCCAGACCTGCTTCTGGTCTAATAAGTCCCAAACTCTGGGAGTAGCGTGCCTTCAGACAGCACAGGGAGGTGAGATGAGGGAGGAAGGAGAGACTTTTCAACAACCTTGAGCTTTAATGACTTCCTCAAGGTGCTTTTTTGACTACCTTCCAGAGACTCAGCGGGGGGGGGGACAGGGCTTTCTCCTCAGCCTTGGCCTCGTGCCAGGGTGACAATCAATGTCTCTGTGTGTCTTCTGTGGGAGATTATTTCGAAGGTCTCCCCCTCTTCATTGGAGGAAATTGTATTTGGAAACTCAAACAGGATATCCCGCTGCCTGGCCTGGACTCTGAACCCCCCCCTCCATTCTCTCAGGGGGAAATAGCTTAAATTAATCCAGGAGTCTGAGCAGCCACTTTTTCTTTTTCTTGTCTCCATTTGGAATGCTAGTTAAATCGTTTACAAATGAAAGATTGCTGCTTGAAGCCTTTGGTAGGTCTGCTGTATACAGGAGATGATGCTATATGAACACATGAATACAGTATGGCTCTATTTAAAGGTGCAGATAGAGTTTTACTGTCCAAAATGTATCCCCCCCCTCAAAGTGATCAGTGCTACTTCACCAATAGATGTAAAATAGAAGTATTATAAACTAAGTAAAACGCTGTAACGTGAACAGTCTATAGTGCCATATAACGATAAAATGGGAGCAGCAGTTGCTGGTTGTCAGTGTGTCTGCAGCTTTAGACTCTCCAGCTGATCCAGAATGCTACAGCGCGTGTGCTGACATGAACTAAGAAAAGAGATCATATTTCTACTGTATTATCTTTTCTGCATTGGCTTCCTGTAAAATCCAGGATTGAATTTAAAATCCTTTTCCTGACCTACAAAGCTCTAAATTGTCAAGCACCATCCTATCTTAAAGAGCTCATAGTACCTTATTGTCCCACTAGAGCACTGCGCTCTCATAATGCAGAGTTACTTGTGGTTCCAAGAGTCTCTAAAAGTAGAATGGGAGCTAGAGCCTTCACCTATCAGGCTCCTCTCCTGTGGAACCAGCTCCCAGTCTGGGTTCGGGAGGCAGACACCGTCACCACATTTAAGAGTGAACTTAAAACTCTCCTTTTTGATAGCTTATAGTTAGTGAGGAGTTGCAACATTCGCCTAGACCGGCGGGGGAGGGTGTATCGCGATAGACATGGCACCCCTTCTCTTCTCTGCTTCTCTTCATACAGTAGTCGTCAGATTCATCTACCAACCGTTATAAAGCTGCTATAATTTTAGACTGCCGGGGGACTGAGCTCCAATCTCCTCATTTACAAATCACAAAATCAAGGAAGCTGTTGTGTTACGTTGCAAGAGTGTCAGACTTCTTAAATTCCAAGCAGTGCTGATTAATTTACAGTGTGCCCAACACGTATAAATGAGGGAAAATGACAACAAATAAAAATACAAATAAACTTGAAACTACACTTGCACAAAAAAAACTACTCAACCAAATGAAACAACGCAGGTGTTTCTGGCAGCAGGCTCTTCCATCTCCCCAAACATTTTGAACATTATCACACTCTTAACAAAGCTAGATAGTTTGTACTTATTTACACAGATAAAGTACTCTTTTTCTGAGGTATGCAACTCTCCCCAATTACCCCTCAAATGCCTAAACCAAACACATGACAAATCACTAAACACAGGAAACCCCCCATCCCTTGGTTCTTTCCCGTGATGTCAGTGATGACATCATCAATACTTGAAATACATCGAAATGCTGGACGGCATCCACAAACATTCCTGCATGGTGACCAACCAAAGGAACAAAGAAAAGGTGAGTATGCAGAAACAAACCTACATCTTTATAAATCTAACTGAAACTAAACTGTAGTTGTGTGTTTGCTTTAAACCAGTGCTTGAGGTAAGAATGTAATATTTTACACAAACAAACCCGGGATAGTAAGTCCTGTAACATAAATACATACATAGCAAACTGAAAATGAATACCATATGAAAATAACTAGAGCAATGTGTAAAATAAATGTGGACAAATGAACACAAGCACCAAGAGACAAGTGGTGAGTGCATGGAATCTAACCAACTTTGTCACAGAAGCCAGTTTATCTGTAAATACTCACTCCTATAAAGATGCATCAAATTTCCAAAGATAACTCCCCAAACTGTCCTAGATGTCAAACTGAAGACGGAACATTTATTAATGCGATCTGCGAAAAAATTTTCTGATATTCGATTCATTTCTTCACTGAATAAGCTTTGAAAATAGGATTTGATTTTAAACCCTTGTTTCTATTGATTAAATGATATGCCAGATTTTCATTCAGATTAGATAAAAAAAACAATGCAGAATATTAAATACTATAACATATTTAGCTAAGAAATGTACTATACTTCAGTTTTGGAACAATGAATCACCTCCAACCTTTAAGCTGTTCTTGGACCAAATCTCAGAAGGATGACCTTTAAAAGCTGATGGTATATTTTTGCATGTAGGCGGGCACATTCATGTATGCACTGAAAAATAAGGCTCCCCAAAAGCTACATTGTGTAATTTGTTTAATGCAGAAATAAGAGCTTTGAGACGGCCTTCACTGAGGAGAGACAGAACAACTTCCGGTTCGAGCGAGAAACTTTTAAATAATGATTATAAGATGCAACAACTTTTTCTGTCCATTTTGTGTATTCAACTGAGTGCAACACCTGTAAGATTAATCTTTTCAGAGACTACAAAGAAATGCAAAACACAAAGTTGTTGGAGAAAAATGGAGGAGGCAGAGAGGGTCATGGCAGTGTGGCCATGTGTAACAGGTGTGCACACTGTTGCCTTTAGGCGTGGTTGGAGTGGACACATGATGGAAGCATGCTGAGGCCTTTACACAGGGAAAGCTTGTCCTAGCTGATGATGCTAGAGGAAAGGTAATGAGGTAAATTAAAATCAAATGGAAATATCATGAGCAAGGGTGACCTTTAGATTTTTATATTTCTTGTGCACAAGTGGAAATGTGAATGAACTGGAACAGCACACATTTGCACCAAGACTAAATATTGCAGAAGACGGCTGAACAGCCACCAGCGCCTCCACAGAGACATTTCTAACGTTGATCCTCCAGTCTGCAGCTTGTTCCAGAGCATGCCTGCTGAGCCTGAGAGCAGGAGCCATTCTTCCTTGCCCACTATAACTGGACCACTTCCAACTTTTCTTCTTTCAGACCACCCACTTAGACAGACAGAAAAAGAACATGCATGGCACAGTTTTAGTCATCCACGAGAGACAGGAGATCAACATTTTGATCCCAGAATCCACTGTTACTGACCTTTTACCCCTTTACACTTTGATTCTGGGAAGTTTAATCCACACTGCCTGTAAGACTGATACATACCGTTTATCATTGTGTTTTTAGGTTCTAAGCCAAGACTTGGAATACACATATTTCATATAAAGGTTTCTCCAGACAGAGGGGCTCTTCAGCATACCACAGCACAGTGTTTGATCATCAGTGCCCGTCATGCAGACCACAGCTTCAGGACTCCACACGGTCTGCGCCCAGGCTTCCCATGTCATTTTCAGCTGACCACCGTAGTGAAACTGCTGGGATATCATCTTCAACGTGGCAACCTAACAGAGGAAATGTTTCTCCCTGACCAATCAGTGGTCTGCAGTGTTTTAACGCTGGAGCAGAGCTGTACCATGCAGTGGACACATGGCTTATGACACTATGGACATGAGCTCCATGTCTTCAATGCTAGCTATGGCTGTGCAACAATGTTACTGCAGAGATGCACTCAGATCAGCAGACAGGTGATACACAAACTGACTTATCTGAGAGATGAAATCAAATCAAACAGTAAAATGCTGTGAACTGTTACGGACACACTGGTTGGGGTTTCTAAATTAAAAAAAAAACAAATTCTCAGTTGCATTCCTTTGGAATGGGATAGGACAAGTTCTGATACTTGAGTGGTGAAATGTGGAGTTTGAAAGACTGACCTGACCTCAAATTATGGCCCATTCCTCTTGAACACAACGCTGGTGTCACTGGCAGAAAAAAACACACAGGAAATATGAATTAATAATTTTTATTATAAATAACTAGTTAACTCCCTGTGTTTGTGATTCAAGCATCTTACACCATCTGTATCCTTTGAATGAAAGAATGCTGGTGAAAATTGTTGTGGTATATATGTAGTTGGTGTCTTTTTTTGATTCTACAACTAGTGGGTGCAATCAGATGTTTTCAGATCCTGCACATAGCTCATAGTGAAAGTGCACGCTGCACCACAGAGCGCCACAATAGGCCATCAACTACACAACAACTCCCTCTGAGGGTTACACCTCGGAGTCCCAACACCTATTTCCATATCACTGTTGGGAATTGGTAAGGGTACAGATTCAATTATTGGCAATGTATCAAAGATGTTTTATCAATATTAATAAAGTTATGAATATGTGTATTAATAACTTTACCGAATTGACAAACAATCAAAACGGGGCACCACCCTGGAATCAGGGACCAATAACTGAACTGTGAAACAGTCTCATAGGTGGTGTTCCCTTTAAAATACAGATCTTAATTCATTTGATTAATTGATCTGGTATCTTTGAAAGGAACAAAAGAAGGGTGAAATTCGAGCACTGTCCTGTTCAACCAGCTGTTATTACAACAGATACACAAATAATCACAAACCACTGCTCTTTAAAGTATAATAGAATTTATTTAACTTCCAAATTATTAATTGTCAATCAATAGTTCTTCAATCAATAAACCTATATACTTGTTACAAACTACAACAAAAGCAAAACAGGTGAACATGTGTGTGTGGGTGTGTGTGTGAGAGAGAAAGGGGCGGAGGTGATGAGACCACGTGGGTAGCTAAACCACGCGATATCAAGGTGGCGGATGAGACACCGCGAGATCCAAGATGGCGGTCGGGGGACTGCGTGGCTATGGGCTAGCCGTTAGCTAATGTGTGTGTGTGTGTTCGGTTAGTGAGAAAGAGGAGAGAAAAGCACGTTTAGAGAAAGAAACACTTGGGCCCTCATGTACATACATTTGCAAACATAGCGTTATCAGCGCCATGGCCAAGCGCATGCTTCAGCTTACGTTGTATTTACCAAACCTGCAGTTCATCGGGTAATCAGCGCCTTTCTCCGCCCACTATACCGTAAATTGCGCTGTAGCAAAGCGTTAAGTACTTGTGCTATGATAAGGCTGAGCGATATTCCCACTGCTGATGCTATTGATGACTGTTTGAAATGATCCTGATGCCAATATTTGTAATCTAGCTGTTATGGTTTGGACATTTCTGTTGCCTGGTTTTGTATATTTCGGTTTCCTGTATTATTATTTCTGTATGTTTTCCTGTGTTTGTATATTTATTCTGTATACTTCTGTTTAGTCATCCCCTTGTTTATGGTGTTTACCCTGTCTTGACTGTGTGTGTATTGTGTGTTTTTTGGTTAATTCCTGTGTTCTCTGTTGTGTTGTGTCAAGTTTCTGTGTTTAGTTGATTTCATGTTTTCTGTCAGTTGTTCCTGTTTCCTGTTTTATTTTGATAGTCTGTTTTCTGTCTTGTCATGTCCAGCTTTACTTTGTGTTTTCCCGCCTTGGTTGATTGTCCTGCCCCGCCCTGATGTGTTTCACCTGTTGTCTCACCTGTTCCTGGTTTGCTTGTCTCCTAGTTTATTTAGCCTCTGTGTTTCCCTTTGTGTCTTGTCAGATTGTTTTGTGTCCTTGTGCCGTGTGAGTTTATGTGCGTCCCCGTGTCTGTTCTGGTCTATTTCTACCCCTCCTGTATTTCCCTGGTTTTTGACTCCCTTGGTTTTTTTGGATGCCTTTTACTTGTTTTGGAATCGGTTTTTGCCTGCTGCTTCACCCAGGACTCCCTTTGTTCATTTTTGTGTTTTGACTAATAAATCAGACCTAACAAACCTTCTCCTGCCTGCCCCTCCCTGCATTTGGGTCCTTTAATCCCAGAATCGTAACAGTAGCGAGGAGTTAACAACTGCTGGAATGGAATGTGAACGCTGAGTTGGAGATTCAATGTCATCTTTGATTTCTTCCAGTAGCCTAACTATAATATTGCATGGCTGCTTAATCTATGATGTGTTAATAATTTCCTGTTCACTCAGCTGAAAAAGTGTGATCCTTGTGGCAAAAATCTTTTCAGCTCGTCTCCTTGTCCTATCTTTGTCTTGCTCGGATTACTGCTGCCATTTCATCAGGAGGCATATGCGAGGAAACCCGCTTGCGGCTGGTTTACACCTGCTCTTAAGAGGCGGAGAATTTTCACTGCAAAATAGTGGCGCGCTGTCACAGGCGGTTTTTGTACATACCGCGGAATACATAATTAGGCGCACTTTACGCTCATTTTCCCATTTTCCCCTTGACCCTCCCGTGAATACGTATGCATGACACGGAAAAGCGCAATTTGCCATTTTCAGTTCCCATGACAGGCAGTCTGCGCTTTTACCTCAGTGCAGCATGTTTGTACATAAATTACCTCGCCATGCTTTTACGCGCACGTTGCGAAACAAATACGCCTGAAGTGGGCACAAAAGCCTTAGTACATGAGGCCCATGGAGTCTTGATTTTCGAGGTTCTAACCATAACCACTCCTCTCGTTTACTCAGGATTCTGGCCTGACTGACGTCATGGCAGAGGTCTGAGAGTTTGTCTAACGAGGGTAATGTTATTTAATGCCTCTGGTGAGCTAAACAGCTGACTCTGTACGGCGACAATAAACCCGTTTGCCTACACAAGGGCACGAGGTAACAACCCTGTGGTTGGACTGGCGAACGGAGGATTTATTCTCTTGCTTGTACAGTAATTAAGCTCCGCAGCGGAGGCAGTGTACCATTTTCAGTTTCAACAATATCGTGATCAATAATACATTCACAGCAAAACTGGGACGCGGCGGTCCAATCACATTAAACATACAATATGTAACTTTGCGCCGCTAGAGGTCTCTCAACCAAAACAATGGATTGTAAACACAGACGTTTGATGACGTAGGGAAGTTGCGTGGAATTATGGGAGTTTTTATTGCTAAACGCTGATTGTTGATTAGAATGCATCTGTTCACAGACGAGTTTACCCATTCAAGTTTATTCACGTTACGTTTAGTAACGTTTATTCATATCATGCTAATAAAATAGCTGCAGTTTCCCCAACATAATTACGTTTTTCTTGATTCAATCTGCACTGGTAGCTGGCTGACCAGTTAGCTAGTGAGCCGGCAAGCTAACATTAGCGGCTAATGTTAGCAGGTTTTACCACACTATCACAGTCTATTTCACGTGCCAATGTCATCTTTTGGATTTTACCGGGCGGACGGGGTTTGTTGTAACGCTAGCTAGCTACTCAACGAGAGAGTTGACTCAACTGAGAGACGGGTGTGGGTGGGGATTGCAGGGGGACTCTCCACGGCGGCGATGATGTTCAATTGCTGTTGTTAGCAGCAGCAGAACATCTCCCAGCTGCCCGATCTCCCCCTTCACTTTTCTGTAATCTCAACTATTCGTTTTGGTGCTTAAAGCAGCCATATTATGCTCATTTTCAGGTTCATAATTGTATTTTAAGGTTGTACCAGAATCGGTTTACATGGTTTAATTTTCAAAAAACACCATATTTGTGTTGTACTGCAGCGCTCTCTCTCACTGCTGCAGATCCTCTTTTCAGCTGGTCTCTGTTTTAGCTACAGAGTGAGACCTCTTTTCTTCTTCTTCTTCTTCTGTACTATCTTTGATTGCACTGCACATGCCCAGTAGCTCAGATGTAGATCATGTCAGCTAGCTAGCTCCATAGACAGTAAAAGAAAGGCTGTTTCTACAACTTTGCTCAGTTACAAGGCAGGATTAGCTGGGAGACTTCTAAATGAGGGCGCACATGTAAGTAGTTCTTTTGTAGATTATGGTGAACTTGTGTGTGTTGTAGCAGTGCTTTGCTATTTAGAACGAGGTAGCATGCTAGCGTTAGCATGCTAGCGTTAGCATGCTAGCGTTAGCCATAGCGTTAGCATGCTAACGCTACGAGCTAATGGTTGCGGTTAGCCTGCTCGTTTCGGCTTGTGATGTCACAAGCCGTGCTGATTTTGAACAGCTCACCCAGAGACTGAAGGCAGGACACATTCAGAAACCGTATCTCACTCTAAACAGCATGGGTGGATTTTTTTCAAAGTTTGTATGTGTGTGGAAGCACCAGAGACACAACATAACACCCCAAATCCCAAAAAAAGTGATTTTTTCATAATATGGGCACTTTAACACACCTGTTGTCGGGTTAATTTAGCTAGCTAACTATAAAGACAGCTAAACGCGAAGGGGGGAGAAATTCGGCAGGGAGGAGATTTTCGGTACAAACACCGTTAGCGTTTACGGAGACGTAGCTAGCTAGCTAGCTAACATTATGGATGGCCGATGTTGTGACTAGGATGCCTGGGTCTGCAATTCTCTGTTTCCCGACGCTTCATTAAACTGCCGTTAGCACCCGGCACTGGCTGGGGCTAACGGTAACTAGCTATTGCTACATGTCCCGGCTGTGTTGTCAGCTATCATCTCGAATGATGTCTCTTTGTGCCGGGGGAGTGAGGCAGGCAGAGCGGAGTGTGCTAGCTGGCTAAATTAGCATTAGATTAATCGTCTATCTATACAGCTAACGTTAACGTTACTAGTTAACTTTTTCGTGGGTTAGCGCAGTGCTGCTTTTATCCATGGTGAAAACAATCATACTACTAATAACTTTATGAGCAGAGGCAGCAGGAAAGAAGCTATGTCGACTCGATGAGAAGGTGTTGTTTTCTCTTCTGCAGGAATGAAACACCAGGTGTGTGCTTCGGGCGATCCAAGTTGCTCCCAGAACACCGAAAATAATCCACTTTTCCGGGAAATTAACTATTTAAAGTACAAACAAACGTTTGCTTGTGTGTCAACCTGTAGCCGCTGGCACGGCAGTGGAAAGACCAAGGGGGTAAGCCTCTCCTCACAACGCATAGCTCCTGGCGGTTGGCGGTTAACAGATCCCATCTATCTATCTATCTATCTAGACGGAGGAGGATGGGTGCCGGAAAGTTTTATAGTCTCGATCACCGGATACGGCCCCCCAGTACGTTCAGGTTCCGCCAGCCAATAGTAATAGCGAGCGCAAGACTAGAGCTAGTCTTCTGTAACGCTGTTACTTTACAAGAAACAGGCATCATTTGGCCCGTTTCCATGTAGTTACATAGTCAAAGACGTGGCATGTCAATTATGGTGTCCAAAGCATATTCATAATGCAAAAGATAAATATTAATTTTAAAAAACTACATTATATTACTCAACTCTCCCCTCTTTACTCACTTTAATAGGTATTTATTGCAAAAAAATAAAATTCAAAGAGCTGTTGAGCTCAGAAGTACCAAACTGTCCCTCCTGGGTAACGTCCGGGCTTAAAATCTAAGTATAAAAATGTGACGAAAATGTCAAAAATAATAATAAGAGCATTAATTATCTACTTTGGCATAATTGTGTCGATGTTTGCAGTGATACCTACAAATATAGTAACAATGCTACCCTTATTTAAAATGTTACTCAAGAAATACTTTTGTCCTTACTTTTGGATTTCCCTAATGTCCTTCCTGGGTAACAGACCTTAAAATCCATAAATTACCCATAATGCAATTGCATAGTCATGAAATATGATATTACATCATAAAGAAGATTATGGAGGACCCCAAAACATCTGGAGAGTTTAGTAATTCTCTCTTAAAAAAGTTTTTATTTTGCTTTTTCGGTCACTGGTGCACTATGTCCAAAAATCATGTGTCTTTCTGGATAACGCTAATAAAACATATTTGATGTTTTGATATTTAAAAAAATGCCTATTTCATGTGAAATATGGCATTAACGTTTTAAAGGCTAAGATATATTTTAGCTGAGTATGCCATGTTTGACAGAGTTTTGGTGGGAAAATCATGTTTTTGTCCTTCCTGGATAACAGTTTGTCCTTCCTGGATAACGAAGATCTTCTGTTACCCAGGACATGTCCTCTGTTATCCAGATTGGACATGTCAATGAAAATAGTTTTTTTATTAGTATTTATCACGTTTCAAGCATTGTGTTGATAATGTTAGATTATATTAATAAAATAATATGTATTTCTTTAATCTTTTATGGCATTTTTGCATTATGTCATTCCTGGCTAACGGGATGTGATCCCGAGTAACAATGACACAGTCAAGTAATTTAACTCAGATTTTCATGGTATATTACACAATCATGTTTTCCTCAGTTGAGTATACAATAATAACCTGATAACCTTTACTGTAAAGCATTTTAAGACTTCTTTCATCATTTTTCTGTTTTTGGCATGGAATATTGTGTGACCAAAATCAAACGATGAGCCCATTTAATTATAAATACCCAAATATATCATATTAATTGTGTTAAAAACTTGTGTGCGTTTGATTAGCTGTAACTATGGATATGCCTAAACATTTATATGCTAAAAAGGTAGACATTTAAATATTTTTTAAATCCATTCCCGTTACCCAGGAAGGACATTTTTCATGGAATAAATCACATGATTCATCAAAAAAAAAAAAATTGCATTTCTAAATTAAATTCCTGTTGAGATGTATATAGAACACTCTAATGAAAATAGAAATTGCTTGAGCTGGCATTTTTTGACACTTTCATTTATTTTCAAATTTTAAATCCTTATTCGTCTTTGACCCAGTCACTGATATGATCATAACCACTACAGTGCTCAATTACCTATTTTTGAGGGGGAAATAAACTTTTTTCGCTGCAAAAATTTCGCCGCGAAAGCATGAACTGTCCGCTGGAGGACATCCACCAGACCAGCGGGTGCCCGTGGATTGTTGTCGGCCGCGGCAGGCGGGGAAGGCGGGGAGGAAGTAGAAGGATGCCGGTCGGGCCTGCTAGCCTGGCTAAGGCAACTAACACACAGTTTGCCACTGCAGACTACTTTTCACCAACACCAGATGGATCGCACACAAAATGGATATATATGCTACAAATACACACAGAACTGCTGCTTGATGATTGTTACCGAAGCCTGGCTGAACACACTCACTCATCCCAGACGGCAGATAGCAGCTAACAGGGTAGGTGAATTTAAACAATGTCTGAGTTGAAAACGCATGTTGTTGTCATGTAAGGGCCCTGTTCATGTTGCACAGACATTTTAATTGCATTTTGTGTCTGCTAAGAGGCAACAAAGGTACTCTTTATTTTATGCCCCCAAAACTGCCGTTCTAGCTAACTGGGAGCTCCCGGCATTAGCTGCAGCAGTTCCATGTTGCTAGCACCGATTCGGCTTGTTTTTTTTTTTGCTATCGACAGTACTCACATACGTATAGCGATCAAGATTAACGTAAAAATTGCCCAGAGTTCTCCTTTAAAGTGTCTACATGTAACTTTCAGTTTGTGTTGATTCTAGTGGCCCCTTTAGCATAAAGTGGTAGTGTAAAATGTAATTTGTAACGTATTCTGTTAGGTTACTCAATCTGAGTAACGTATTCTGAATACTTGGATTACTTCCACATTGAATTGCATTTGTAAGTGTATGAATGCAGCCATCACATACAGCTTACTAAACAGGCCTATTCTGGTGTGTTCTTCTGTTCCAACTGGCTGAATGTGTACCTAAACAAGCAGATAGATTTTTGTATTTGTAGTCCTGAACTGCATACTACAAAAATCTAACTGCAGTCTTGCTACCACGAGCTAATTTTAGCTAACATTAGCTAACATGTCACACGGGGCTAGTTTTTCAACGGCTCTAGGGATAGTAAATCAGTACGTAGGAGAATGTAAAGTCGCATGTCAACTATAAAATAGCAAGGTGACCAGTAAAACTACAGCAGATGACTACCTTTGGCTAATTAAAAAAAAAAGTACTTTAAGATGCTTCTTCAGGTTGGAGGGGGAGTAATTTGGACGCTGAAAGGAGGTTGGTTGTTGGCAAGCAGAGGTTGCACTGCACAGTTATATTTTGTTCTCCCTTCTTTCTTGAATGTGAAATGCTGTTTGAATTTCCAAGATAGAAATGCATTCCTGCCCTGTGTCTGTTGTGCCGGTTCCGGCTCCATCTCTACCTCTATCAGTCATCACGCAAATAGCTCATTTTTTCATTTTCATATTCGGCTTCTGGGAAATGCATGGAGTTGCGAGAGTGAATAAACTCGTGAAACAGTTAAGTATCGTCATGTAATCCATTGATTTCAACAATGTAAATGTATTCTAAATACCAACTATTTAAATTGTAACTGTAACGGAATACAGTTACTCATAATTTGTATCCTGAATACGTAACGCCGGTACATGTATTCCGTTACTCCCCAACACTGTGTATTACCCAATATAGATTAGTGTTACCGGGAGGTCATATAGTTGCGATGAATATTTTGCTTAGACAGAAAATCATTCATTTACAATAAGAGAATAAGTTACAGAATCATCGCTGCATTTCAAGTGTTGCATACGTTAACTTAGCCTACTTTGGATGTCTCGTGAGATAAATCGGGTATTACTGTCACTGTGTCACAAGCCAAAGCATTAAGAGATTGTTGAAGCAACCAATGTAGTAATTACTTCGATTAATATAGCACATTTCATTAAAACCCACGGACGCTTTACACAAGTACAGGGGGACAAGGGGAAAGAAAATAGTAGGCCAACACAAACACCGAGTAAAAGGAATAAAACGTCTGCGCTAAATGGAAGGGGGACGTAATTTAATGTTGGCTACTGACTACAACCACATTGCGCAATCTAAAGTTATTTTATGAATGCAATAGACATGTTACATACCTGAGGGCCAATTCGGGGACGTTTTTGAATCATTTACAATGCCGTTATTGTCTCCATCTGTTGAAAGCCCAACCGAGTGTGACTCGGGTTTCGCCCGTTGTCTTTCACTTTCCCTTTTAACTTTTAGTTGTTCTTCGTTTATTTTCTTCTTTTCAGTATCAGCCATAACTATAGCAGATAACTTACAGGAAATCGCCGGCTACCTTTTACCTGTATACTCACTAACACAGGATTTTCAGCCCAAATCTGTGACCCGTCAGAATGTGTTACTGTAGAGCCGTCTACCTGCCGTAAATTGTTCTGCGACTTGGCGGGAAAAATCCAAGGGGGTAAGCTTCGCTTCAGAGCCATAGACTGTATATAAGAATGGACCAACAGATCCCGTTGCTCTGGACGGAGACCAGCGAAGGCCTTTAGAAGCACTTTTCCGGTGAGCGCTGAGCGTTACTGCGCAGCCTCCAACTGAGAGAAACGACGTAAATGTGACGTGAGCAACGTGTCTGAAAGTTGTAAGTCTTCTGGTAGTTGTGCCAAGAGAAATCTCAATCATTCCCAATCTTGCAGAGACGGAGAGTGTAGGTATATGTAAGGAGATAACATGGACACAGGATAATTATTGCTAACTAAAATGATAGTTAACATTAGTAATTAAACTTAAACAGCTAATATAAGTCTAAAGTGCCTGCAAGCTTCTCCTGTACTATACGGTAATTCCTCTACTATGCGACAGTAAGTCGCGTGGTTATGACACAATCGTTAGCCTATTTTTACAAAAACGTCTGCTACGGAGCCATAACGTGAGGTACAAGGTAATGGAGCCTTTTATACATTGTCGTGTTTCTTTAGAAATAAACAATGGACAAATAAAATCTTTAAACGCTTCAGATGTAAAGTTTTTCGCTGTCAAAGTGACACCAAAATGAATGGCAGTCAATGGAATGCTAACGGGGGGTGATCGCTTTGTAGCATCAAAATGGCGCCATAGGAGATTCGAGCTCTGAAGCGAAGCTTACCCCCTTGTTCAGAGCTCGAACCTCCTATGGCGGTCCTATGGTTAGCATTCCATTGACTGCCATTCATTTTCATTCTGAAGCGTTTAAAGACTTTATTTGTCCATTGTTTATTTCTAAAGAAACACGACAATGTATAAAAGGCTCCATTACCTTGTACCTCACGTTATGGCTCCGTTGCAGACGTTTTTGTAAAAATAGGCTAACGATTGTGTCATAACCACGCGACTTACTGTCGCATAGTAGAGGAATTACCGTATAGTACAGGAGAAGCTCGCAGGCAGTTTCGACTTACATTAGCTGTTTAAGTTTAATTACTAATGTTAACTAGCATTTTAGTTAGCAATAATTAGCCTGCGTCCATGATATCTCCTTACATATACGCTCTCCGTCTCTGCAAGATTGGGAATGATTGAGATTTCTCTTGGCACAGCTACCAGAAGACTTACAACTTTCAGACACGTTGCTCACGTCACATTTACGTCGTCCCTCTCAGTTGGAGGCTGCGCAGTAATGGAAAAACTGTAACTGGAAAAGTGCTTCTAATATCCTTCACTGGTCTCCGTCCAGAGCAACGGGATCTGTTGGTCCATTCTTATATACTGTCTATGGAAAAATCGGACCGGGCAGCGATATTACCAATCCCACTATGGCCACGCCAAGACCCGCCCTTCAACAGCATTTATTGGCCAGGTGTCCATGCTTACGCAAGGTAACGCAACCCCATTTGTTGAGGTCCTATCCCCTGACCAATCGGCTATCCTAACCTTAACCACTCAAGGTCAAATGCCTAACCCCAACCAATCGACCACTATGGCACGCCAATGGGTCTTGGCGTGGCCATAGTGGGATTTGTAATTTCGCGACCAGGCAGAGGCCTTACTAAAAACTATATAAAACTACCATCTTTTCACTGTTAGTCTCGTTTGCTGTTACAGGTCATATATGATCATCGGATGGAAAATTAAAGTTTCAGAAACATTTAAAAGTTACATATAGTCACTTTAAGATATGTTACTTGAGGCACTTGTTGACTTGTTTTCTTACTCTTATTTTTGCCTTAAATCTGACTGAGCAACTGTAAGTGAACAGTTTCCATGAGGGGATTCTAAAGTATTCTGATTGTGAAAAAAAGAGTCCTAACAGTACAAATAACATTTGTGAAGGGCAAGTTTATATCAGGAAAATTAAACACACTGCCTTGAAAACACTTTTAAAGGTGCACTATGAGTTCTAGCATGGTTTCAGCGCAATTTCATTTTTGTCTCAAATCGTAGGCATCTCTCCTTGATCCGCTAGCTGCCTGCCCCCTGAATACACTGTGAAAAAGCCCGGTCTACTCTCAGATTCAACTCACGCTACTCAATCAACTCTGCTCACTGCCCCCCCCCCGGCTGGTTTGTTGTATTTTGGTGCACAGCCTGTGCCCCTAGTGTTTGTTTGACGTTTACGACCCCTGTGTTGTCTCCCGAGACCGGGCTTTTTCACAGTATATTCAGGGGGCAGGCAGCTAGCGGATCAAGGAGAGATGCCTACAATTTGAGACAAAAATGAAATCGCGCTGAAACCATGCAGGAACTCATAGTGCACCTTTAAAAGGTATCTTTCAGCCATCAAATATTTCTGCGTTTGAAAAACTGAGTTTGTGCACATTGATAAAATATATACAGCCACTGAAAAATGAATAAAAAGAAAAGTAGAATAAAAAAATCTGTGCCAAAAAAGCTCATCCACAAGTTACTTAATAACTCCTCTGTACATCATACAGAATATTTATTCTATGTCCTCAAAATACACAAGAAACCATAAGACAGAACACAGGGTAAGAAAGCCCTTCAAGGTTATTGGGACTGCTTACCATCCTGAACTTTAAAAATCAAACAAAGGCATTCTCCTTGGGAAATGGATGCTGAGATTTGCTTTAAAAACTCAAACACCCACAAAATAAATAAAAGACACCCGTAACAGTACCTGTCAGCCAAAATTCTCATTGGCTCTCTCTTTTGTTAAATTTAACCAAAATATTTCACACATTTCAGAAATGCAGAACACAGAAGCTGTCTCTTTTCTGGTCTCTGACTGCATGCAGGGACTTTGTTCTCCCTTTCTTCTTACAGGGCTTGGTCCGTTCTACAAAGAGAAGGATTTCCTTACAATCAGATTCTGTAGACAAACATTAGTAGTATCCTAAACCAACTGGATCTATTAACTATGCATTTGGCCCTGTAGCTTTCTCCATGTTGCAGCCAATGAGCAGGACCTGCTGCAGCACATTAGTCCTGGATTTGGTACCAATGGGTTTTCGATTGTAGCATGAGAACTTTGACTTTAGTCATTTGTGCTCAGCTCACTCCAGTCGGCGCTCAAGTCTTGCTTTATTACAGTGTCACAATATGGGAATAAAAAACTGCCAAATGATGTTGCACTTGAAATGAGGTGCTGGTGTGCTTCAATCTGTACAGCTGGCAAGCCAATCTCTTTCCTGCATGTGGAATAAACATGATGGCATTAGTCTGAGTTTGCGAGTTGTGTTTTATAATAAATGCAATAATAGAAATACAAAATCTTTAAACACAAGGATTCAAAACCACCATGTGTAGAGTGTGTATGTCATGATAAAGTTTGCTTGTAGAAAAAGACATTTCAGTGAAAATTGTTGGTCAGATCCATGAGGCAGAGGAAGACAATAACAGCTGTAGATAACAGTGTTGTTTTTTTATACTACCACCGGGGGGCACCAACATAGAATTCTACACAGAAATAGTCACCAAAGAATTATTTTTAGCTCAAAATCAGATGCAGTCTTGCAAAGCTAGAGTAATGCCTGCACAATGAAGGCCTCAGTATGCTTCTTGGATGTCTAACAGTCTTCGACACACTCAGAATCTTTCTGAAACAGACAATCCACCACTGTACCAGCCAGGCCAGCGGTGCCCAGGTGTGAACGGGAACAACAGGGGCTGTACAGCAGAGTACAACAGCACCAACGCCTCGGTTATCCCCCAGCCAGGCTGGATCTTTATCTGGACCTCAAGATTTGCTTCTTTTCTGGACTGGAATATAAATGTATGAGCGTCACCTTCACACCTGCTCTGGCAGTTTTTTGTTCCCATTGAAATGATTCAGTTTTACATTCAGTAATGCTCAACTGTCACACAGAGTCAAATATATGCTGCTGTCAAGTGCTTCCACACACACACACACACACACACACACACACACACACACACACACACACACACTTCAATAAATAAAACTTACAATGTAGTAAGGCGATGTTAACCATGCATTTGTACCAACAAACAATAAATCTAAGAACATAAATGGTAAAAATATGCACATTCATTAAGAGCAACAAGGTGGCCAATCCCCACTTGTTTTTTTATTTTTATAAATCAAGTGACGTTTCAAGGCTTTCTGGGTGATCTCCTGATCCACAGGGCTCACCCCCCCAACACGTGGCCCTGGTTCCTCTGCATTCAGAGCGGTTCAACCAGCAGGCTGGACACAGCAACTGGACCCGCCTACAGCGGGCCATTACATTGCATCCAAAGTTGGAGTTTGTTCAAGAAAAATCAAAAGTCTACGTGGAGACAGAGATCCAGCAGCCAGCTGCTCAGAGGCTCAGGACAGTCCGGAGGTCTCCAGGTAACTCTGCAGTTTTCTGACTGTACTTCTGTCCAAGGAGCAAAGGTCGAAGTCAAATGTAGTGTTTGTGATGTGGAAGTGTCCAGTCTCTTCAATCAGGTTCACAATCTGGAAAACACAGAGTACAATGGGTACTAGCTTTATTCACATCTGTAATCACAAGTCTGAGCTGTCAGTGAAATCTCTGCCCAAACAAATATTGTTGCTGGATACAGGTTATATTAAATATGAAACCAAAGAGAGAGAATTACAGCTTGTAATGTAAAGCTGTAAAATGAAAATGAGCAAGACCTCCATCATGTTCATCTGACGAGTCAGACGGTTTGTTACATGGGACCATGTGAGAAACTGTTTGGAAAAGGGCAGGCACTTTGAAAAAAAAAAACACCTGGCAAGTGATCGGATGAACCATCTGTCTATCTACGCTCTTATTGGTGTGATACGAACGTTTAATGAATCACACGTGAAGCCTGTCGTAAGAGGATTTCTGCGCTCATATCTGAGCTGGTTTCTACGTTAGGTTGATAAATGAGGGCCCTTGTGATCCCACAATTCTCGTGTGATCTGGTGATATTAGGAGAATCCAGCTGCAGTGCAAGGTAACCGTCATGTGCCTTTTTAAACTGCTGACTCTTGCCATCCCTCACCACAGAGGAACCATGCTAAATAGCTTCTTGAGTTCTTTACAAAAACAACAAATACTTGACAGTTTCTTTTTCAACGGAAGGCTCCTACACTGAAGCTTGAATGACAAACTTCAGAAAGCAGAGGCATTAAGAAGATACTATAAAATATATTATTTTGTTGCAATTGTTGCTTTGTTGCATTCAGAGCTTTTGAAGCTACTGTTTAAATACAAAACGTGATGGTGTGACTGAAAAAGGGAAGAGCTATATAATCTTGTGCCACTAAGAAATGAGTATCCTGGGTGTCAGATTTGCAGATTGTTTTCTCAAATAATCTTTTAATAATTTTCTTTCTTGTGGGATGACTTGAACTGACTTAAAAGGATACGTAGGGCAGGTATGATTGGTTTCAGCCTTTGGAGCCAGTGGTTGGGAGTCCTGCGGATTACAAGGAACACCATCCCATATAGCTTGGTCTACAGTTCCCCACACAGTTCTCAACAGTGTGGGGAAAATGACAAGGCAGATATAAGTCCCATTCCACTTTGGGTGGCAATTTGGCCCGTTTAGTCATTTTCATTGCTGTTTAGGAGTTGTTTCAACTGGAAACAGCTACCCAGTTCATGTCTAAGGATATGCCATCTGCATTTCAGTGTTCTCAGTGAGACACATGTGCTCCCCAGTGTGCAGCACAGGCTGGGAGTTAATCATTTCCATCTCTGGCAGCAGGAAGTGGAGCCACTTGGTGAACTGGGCTAGATTAGCCTGATTACTGTGCACGGTGGAGTTGGTCTGAATGGGATTTGGTCTTTCCTCAGAGCCAGACGTCGTGTTGGGAGAGCCAGGCTCCTGCTGGGAAGATCCACCGATACGTCACATGATAGGCCTTGAGGATAGAAGTAAGAAACATGCAATCTCTCAGGTGGAGAGAGGGAAACCAAATCATTCATTGCTTCCAGATGAAGATTACAGAGGACGTGGAACAGATCACAGCTCCTCTTCTAATCCAAAACAACAACACAGCTGACTAACACTGGCATGTGCTCATATCATGCTGAAAACTCTAGCCACCCAATACATTTTTAATTCTTTTATCTGGAGTTTGACAGTTCAGTGCAACTATAATATAATAAAGTAGTGATACTAGTAGGTGATAATAACTACATGAAATGTTTTCTTATTGCCACTGTAATCTCATACTAAAGATTGTGAGTGTACATCTAACACGGACTATACGTTACATTCACTTAAGGAAACGTCCACTCTAAAAACATTTTAAAACTGGCAGACGTGAAGGAGAACTCCACCGATTTTACACATCCAAATGTGTTTCCAGGTGTTGAGGAGTACCACTGCATATTTGAATAAAGTAGTATAAAGCCTTCAGTGTGTCCAGAGGGAGCTGTGTGAAGTGTGATAAATGTCCTCAAGTGATGTCACTTAAGTCAGCATCAGTTGGGGCTATGGGCTACAAGTTTGAAACAGATAAAAGTCTGGAGATGTGGAGTTAGAGACAAGAGAGTTTATCAGACCTCTGTAGCGCCTTATCTCTGCTAAAGGCTACATTAGCCGCTACTAGCATAACACACTGGAATCTCCAACCAAACTGTTGGCAGTTAGAGTTAGAGTCGGCGCCAATTTTTGTTTTGTTTTTGCATGCACGCACGCACGCACGCACACACGAACACACACACGAACACACACACACACACACACACACACACACACACACACACACACACACCTGTTGCAGGATATGACCTTCTCTGAGTGTCATCAGTCTTTTGTGCAGTTCCACCAGCTCGTCCAGGTAAGCCTGGAAAACACAGCAACATGTTGTTACACGCACGCACGCACGCACGTACGTGTATTCAGTCACCTTTGAACCTCTTACAAGCATGTGTTCCCCTTATAGTCCCCCTTAAGTAGCTTTAAGATTGGATTATTATATAATTCTGTCTGTGTGACAGTAACATATATCCATGTTCTTTGTACCATACCATGTTTACACTGAGTGAAGTATTCCAACTAGGGATCAACTGATACTGGTTTTTCAAGGCCTATACCGATTATTAGTAGTTACCGAACCGATATTTGGAACCGATATTCATTTACGGTGAAAATGAAAATGAGAAACTTTCAACATAATACCCACTATGACAACAGATAGTCAGATAGTGTTGTGGGGGGGACATGAAGTCAGAGTCAGTGGTGAGTGAAATCGAAGCAGAGGGACAGACACATAGCTGTAGCTGAGCCAAAGTAGACCACTTTTTAATTCATTAACTTTATCTGTTATCAGGCAAATAAAATGCTGATACAGATAATCTGCAATTTTTCTGCCAGGGTCGAAAATCGGTCTATCCCTAATTCAAACCCAAGACTTTGGTACCTTTGGGAACTCCATTTGAACACAGCATGAAAAGTTGCTGCCAAAAATCCACTAATAATAGTATAATAACTTTAGAAAGCCATGGCGTATTTCTATTTGTGTTGTGTTAAAGCCAAGCAGCATCAGAGCCATGTTATACTCAGGTTGGATGACCCATGTTGAAAGTTACAGTAAACACAGAGCTGTCTAAATAGTGGAATATCCTGTGCCAGACCCCATATGTTACTGGCATGTTTCTAATCTATCTTTATATGGGCGGATTTATACTGAAGAAACAAAGAGCCATGTGTACCTTGTCACAATCTATGTTTCTGTTCTTGTCCTGTTTGCTCTGCTTGCTGGGACTCTTCACTTCCAGTATCTGCCAGAGGACAGAGAAATACATTGAGTCAAAGTCACTCTGGGTGACTTGGAGCTACATACATTAGCACCTGGGTTCTCTTAGGGTACATTCCATCACAATAACTAAATACAAACCCCAATTCCAGTGAAGTTGGGACGTTTGTGTAAAACGTAATTAAAAACAGAACACAATGATTTGCAAATCTTTTTCAACCTATATTCAATTGAAATCATGACAAAGAGATATTTAATGTTCAAATTGATAAACTGTTTTTTTGTGCAAATATTCACTCATTTTCAATTTGATGCCTGTAACACGTTCCAAAAAAGCTGCGACAGGGGCAAGTTTACCGCTGTGTTACATCACATTTCCTTTTAACAACACTCAAGTGTTTGGGAACTGAGGACACTAATTGTTGAAGCTTTGTAGGTGGAATTATTTCCCATTCTTACTTGATATGACTTTAGTTGCTCAACAGTCCGGAGTCTAATCAATGCATCGGGATGTGGACACAGAAGAAAGATGCTGCATCGATGCAGTGGCCGACCATAATCAATTATAACGTAATGACGTCGCTCATTAATTTTCTGGCTGCAGCATAAACATTCAAATGAAAAACAACATTCTCAGTAGCCTAACCCGTTTCTCTCTCACACACACACACACACACACACACACACACACACACACACACACAGAGACAGACAGACAGACAGACAGACAGACAGACAGACAGAGACAGGCAGGCAGACATGCACACAGACAGACAGACACACAAACAAACAAACTGACACACACACACACGGAAAACGGCTGAGCGGAGACACGAGGACAGTGGAGAGAATCGCAAATCGAGAAGAGGAAAGAAAACACTGAGAAACATTGAGAGACACTAGAATAGTTAGCTTGGAGAAGATCTAAGTGGAGTAACGAAGCTGAAGAGGTGTACACTACGGCACTTTTCTTGTCTAACCGCAGTGGTTTAGAACAAACGTGCTAGTGTGCCTGGCCAAAGTTGGAGCTAACGGCGGAGAGTTGCTGATTCGGAGGACGCTGATTTCGGACCGGAGAGGACGACAGCGTGTTTCCCTGCTGAAGAGGACTTTGCCGTAGCTAGTGACTGGTTTTCGTTTTCGTGTTTGAGCTGTGTTTCTTGGACTAACAGCTAACTGTAAGTTGGATTTCTGTATGTTTGCTTCACTGAATAAAACGTCCTGTCGGACGCATCGCACACAAGCTACCATCAACCTGTAACTTTTTTTTTTTTCTTCCTCTTGGTGTGTGTGTGTGTGTGTGTGTGTGTGTGTGTGTGTGTGTGTGTGTGTTTGGGTTTGGTAAAACAGTGGTTTAATAGGGTTTGAGTAAGTTTTACATTGAAACTGCTGTAAGGAGGAATAATTTTGTGTAGCTGGAGTGTTTTAAGTGGAAACTGATAGAGAAATGGGTAAAGGGGTAGTTGTGTGTAATATCATTTGAAGAAATATTGCAGTTAGCATATTTGAAGGGTGTGATTTGTGTTTTTTTTTCACACCTCTAATATATACGTATATACAATACTATATATATACTATCTGGACTGCAGGCAGGCCAGTCTAGTACCTTTTACTACAAAGCCACGCTGTTGTAACATGTGCGGAATGTGGCTTAGCATTGTCTTGCTGAAATCAGGTGTTTCAGGTGTTCCTTAGCCCACATGGTAATATCCTTTACATAATCATGTCGGTTTTTAATGCAGTGCCGCCTGAGGGATCGAAGGTCATGGGCATTCAATGTTGGTTTTCGGCCTTGCCGCTTACGTGCAGAGATTTCTCCAGATTCTCTGAATCTTTTGATGATATTATGGACTGTAGATAATGAAATCTCTAAATTCCTTGCAATTGGACATTGAGAAACGTTCTAAACTGTTGGACTATTTGCTCACACAGTTGTTCACAAAGTGGTGAACCTCGCCCCATCCTTGCTTGTGAACGACTGAGTCTTTTGGGTATGCTCCTTTTATACCCAATCATGACCAATTAACCTGTTCACCTGTGGAATGTTCCAAACAGGTGTTTTTTGAGCATTCCTTAACTTTCCCAGTATTTTGTTGCCCCTGTCCCATCTTTTTTGGAACATGTTTCAGGCATCAAATTCAAAATGAGTGAATATTTGCAAAAAACAAAGTTTATCAGTTTGAACATTAAATATCTTGTCTTTATAATTTATTCAATTGAATATAGGTTGAAAAGGATTTGCAAATCATTGTATTCTGTTTTAATTTACGTTTTACACAACGTCCCAACTTCATTGGAATTGGGGTTTGTACATGATACATACTGTAATGTGATATCATCTTACCTGGTTATTAGTAGTCTTTAGTAAGGGGGGGGCTTCATTGCGGCATGGGGGTGAGGGCGAGGAGCTATCGCTCTCACTGCCATCACTCAAACTGACCCTGGGGAGTTAGTCACAGGACGAAAGACAGTATTTTATGAAATGTCACAAAGTCATGATTACACGACTCTGCAGAGCCGTCTGCTCCACTGAACTCAAGTCAACAGTCATCATCATCCGCTCTCTCTCCCCTTTGAGGGTGAGCAACTGGAACAGTGACAGGACGTCATCACTCGCGGAGTCATGGCAACCAAATAAACAACAGCGCGAGTACAGGAGTTTCTCAGGCAGAGTGACAAATAGCAATGAAAGCCTCGGCGGCTGATTTACCATGAAAAATGCGCTGGCCCGTGAAATATGACTACTATGGCCACAGTTTTCGAACTTTCATTTCAAAATGGCAGACTTCCTGTTGCGTTAAGGGTATGGCTCCAATGAGCTTTTTGTACGTCTTGACATGCTACATATGTGTACCACGTTTCGTTAGTCTACGTTAAAGTACTGCAGGGGCTCAATTTTTTTTACTTTTGTAGGGGGTGCTAGCGAGCCATTTTTGTGCTCCTATTCCCAAAACCCTTAAAAGACGTAAATGTTCACCAGGCTTGATGTGACCGCCAATTTTGGTGAGTTTTGTTATGTTAAGCCCCTCAAAAAGGCGATTCATTTGCCGGGAAAAGAAAGAAAGAAAGAAGGAAGAATTCCTATAAATCAGAATTCCTATAAATCATAAACCATAATTCCTATATATCTATATATATATATATATCTATATATAGATATATATATACACACTGAACAAAATTATAAACGCAACACTTTTGTTTTTGACCCCATTTTTCATGAGCTGAACTCAAAGCTCTAAGACTTTTTCTATGTACACAAAAGGCCTATTTCTCTCAAATACTGTTCACAAATCTGTCTAAATCTGTGTTAGTGAGCACGTCTCCTTTGCCGAGATAATCCATCCACCTCACAGGTCAAGATCAAGATGGTGATTATTGCACAGATGTGCCTTAGGCTGGCCACAATAAAAGGCCACTCTAAAATGTGCAGTTTTACTGTATTGAAAACAGTCAGTATCTGGTGTTAGGGTGAGGGTTCATCCATGAAGAGAACACCTCTCCAAAGTGCCAGACGCCATCGAATGTGAGCATTTGCCCACTCAAGTCGGTTACAACGACAAACTGCAGTCAGGTAGAGAGAGAGAGAGAGGGATGAACCCTAACCCTAACACCAGGTACTGAATGGTTTGTCATGACCAGAGATATACCCATGTACACTGGCTTGGTTTGAATTTCCAAAAGAAGGGTTGAACCCTTGTCATATAATCAGGGCCCAACCTTGGTCAGTGGCGTGAAAGAGGTATAACTGTGTGTCTGCTGTTTGCTGCTGAGCAGGTCGGTTATCACACAGCTTTTTCACTGAGCTGAGATGGTACAACCAAAACAATAAGCTAAAAGAGGCTAAATCTATTAGATCTATTTGTGAGTATTTACTGCCTGTGTTGATGATTACGGTGTGTGTGTGTGTGTGTGTGTGTGTGTGTGTGTTGCAGAGGACCATTCACTAACCTGCGTTGGTGATGTGTAAGATGTGTGTGTGCTGGCCGCTCCCCGTCAGAGTCCATGTCATGGTCATTGTCGTTGTCTGAATCTTCATCGTTGTCATCTGAGTGCAGATCCTGCATGACTGACTGCAGCGGGCCCAGCACTGTAAGTGTATGTGTGTGTGTGTGTGTGTGGGGAGGGGGGGAGGGGGGGAGGGGCACAGAGAACGCGTTGGAATTTCAAAGTAAAACAAGTAGAAACATGCTTAAGGCAGTGGGCCATGCTATGAAGCGGAGGGATGGTCCAGTGGAGCTTGTGGCTGCAGAACTGCTGCAGGTTTGATCCCAGGCAGTCCCAGGACACATTTGCACTTCACTTTTAAATGGATAAGCCTGCTGTTATTCTATATTTTTCTTATTGTCTAAAATCCCACAAAGAGACCGAAACCAACAGTGTCAATCCGTCTCTCTGCCTCTCCTACCCTGTCAGTCGGATCCTCCTGCGGCTGTCAATCTTTAAAATGGCTCACAAATATATAGTTTCATTAAAAATTTGTTGGGGACTATTTTCATTTCATTGGAATCCACATTTGGCGCTGTAGTATTTGCAGCAGCAGGACGGTGTGTGTGGGATGAATCTAAATAAACGACAGTGTGTGTTCGAGAGATGTCCTCGACTAAAGAAATTCTTAGTCGACTTAACACTCATGATTTTGTTGACTAATTGATTATTTGCTTCAATGGACAGATCTGTAAAACTGAGTTTCTCCACAAAGAATCATGCAAAAGCATCACTTTAAATCTTGTGTTTACCAGATATGTGCTCATAAGTTTCTTAGAAATAAGTCATTCAGCATGAACAATCATAAAAAAATGACTATCAACTAAAGAAATCACAGTCGACAACAATCGATGTAGTCACCGAAAAGATAAATAGTGTGTTCCCACACACCCGAGATTACAGGGGGACAGATGTCCACATGTAGCTGGATCAGCAGTGATGGGTGTATGGTATGCATACCAAACCCTACTAACATGACTGCAGACAGATGCATGACCTTTCATGCATATACATGACCTGGAAAAATAATTCTGATGTGAAAAGGGTGTTGGGGCCTACCAGCAACTGTTACCTGTGTGGGTGGTGGCAGGAATAGCCACCCTTTTCCTGATGATGAAGTCCACCACTGCATCCAGAGAAAATTACAAACACACAAGCAGAGGTCACCCTCAAGAAAAGAAATCCCCAAAAATGTAAAGAAATGTCACTATTATCTGTCACTAATATTCTGGACCAAACAATGTATTCTAGACTCACCTGGCCCTGACTATTTTCAGTCCTAAATGACTTCTAGAGCATTTATTAACAATCACTGTATATTTTCACTGCTCAGATGTGGGGGTTGCAGCGGCTACAGATTCCAAAGAGGAACCAGAATACACAAACAGGTTTTCAACATATGGCAGGTTTAACCTGATGATCTAAACTAATCGTTTGAAAGTAAAAAAGTCAAAGCTGAACGAGGATGATGCTCTGCAATATAGCTGACTGTTAGGATAATATTATCAATGCTTGCCTTTATTTTCACTTTTAAGTAAGTGGTTTTGATAAGTGGGTTACACTGAAAATGTGTTTAAACCAGTCATGTGATTCGTGTAGGTCTCTACAACCAAATAGTATGGCCACTGTTGTCAAAAGAAATAAGAATATGAGAAAAGGTAATTCCTTTTACTTAAAAAAATAAAAAAACAAAACATACCGCACTGTTACCTTTTACTCGTGAAATGACCCTGCAATCTAGAAATATTACAACTTTTGTCTTGTAAAATAGCAGCTTTATCTCATAATATGGCTTTGACAATTCTATATTTCTATAACAGTAAAACATGTTCAATATGTTTCCCCTGGGTTTTTTCCAGCATCGTTGCTAAAGAGTGAGTTGTGAGTTGTATTTTGTGGCGCCAAAAGATACAACACAAGAAGACCTTTAGACTAATTTGTATCTAGTGGAAGATGTCAAATTACGTTTAATAAAATGCTTCAATAATAATAATAATAATAATAATAATAATACTAATAATAATATTAAAATGCCTCAAGACATCTTGCCTCTCCTCCTCCTCTCTCCTCTTCTCATACTTCCTGTCCTACCTGTCCTCCTGTCTGATAATGGAATACATGAAGTGAGAATGAAATCAAATTACTCCTGCTAGGCATTTTTACATTTCACATACAGCAGACAAATATCATCAGACTTTCGTTTCCTTACCAACTAGTTTAACAAACTCATCTGAAATTTCAAAAATGCATAATTTTGACTAACAACTGTGTGCAGAGATCACATTTTGGAAAAACGTCTGTCAACACTGAATTTCTGTTAGAAGTTTAATGAACGTGTGTAGAAAATGTTGACATTATAGAGAATTATTATTGTATGAAATGTCTGGTCTAACAATTCTAAAGAAACAAAATTAGTTCTATCTGGTCAGAACAGCTCACAGTAAATTCAGCCGAGCAGCTTGTCACTAAAATGAGGATAGCTGGTCCACCTTAAAGGTCAGCCCACCCTAAGTTAGTGAGCCTGGACGCTTTAGCTTGTTACCATTGGGGCTAATCCCCTTCACTAAAGGCAGCAGGTGGAACTTGGCTTGGGTCTTGAGGAGTTGTTGCATTTATTCTTTATTCACCGTCAAACAGCCTAAACTGTACAAACACTGCTCTGCTAAGGTCACAGCTATAACCACACTCACACTCTTACACACACACACTCTTACACACACACACTCTTACCCACACACACACACACGTCTGGAACCAGTACCACTTTAGTACCGTTTCTCGATATCCGTCCCTAACGCCCATAAACCAAAATGCCTCTGGGTGCAATTGAATAGACCTACAACCAATCAGAGCAGGAAACATATCACATAGCGCTGAGCGACAGACAGACGCATGCTGTGATGCTGTAGCTTCAATATGTTTGTGAGCGAGTGTTGCTGTTTTTGCCTTCAGAATTTGAAAATAGTACTTCACCACATTAGCTGCAGCCATCTTGTTTTTTTTTCTCAAAAAATGCCTTAATGGTACTCCTCTTCACTAAGCTAGGTTTATAGCTATGGATTAGGCTTGCCGTAGTGTCTGCACCAGCCAAAAATGACATCATCACGTATTTTGCGTATAGCGCGTAAACTCCTCATGTTGTCACTTATTGTATAAAACCTGCCCCATATGAGATAAACAGTTGTGATTGGTCCGCCCAGGTCCTGGTTGGCTGGACCAGAGGAAATTAAACTCACATGAGCTCACACATCTGTCTGGTTCCCAGGGTACCAGGTTCCAAGACCTTCTCTCACAAATCTCAAAATAAAAAAGTGCACCAGGTTACTGGACAGAACCTTTTTTTACAATCCTCTAACTAAAAATAAAGTGCAGTAAAGAGAAGAATCAGAGAAAAGATTAGGCTACAGAGTCAACTTTTTATTATCTATCTAAAACTATGTATTTATCTATTTATTAATACAAAACTATTTATGAATCAGTATCTATTTACAAGAATGTAAAGGTGTGTGTATTATTTTCAGTCCAACTCCTGCAGCAAGCAGCATCCTCCTACCTGCCTCACACCCACTGACACTTACTGAGGCGAGGGAAAGACCAAGAGACCCCGCAGTGTTGGCAGAGGAGCCACTCACTGCCATTACTCTGAGCAGCAAGCATGGGAATGAACTACAATATAATATATTGAAATAAGTTTTCTCTCTTTTTCTCTCATTGTCTGAATAAGTTGCTAAATCTAGCGAGAAAGTCGCCAAGTTGTCAACACTGCGCGCACAATGTGAACCATCGTGTGGCGAATGCATGTACATTTGACTGGCACAGAATTGACTATAGCCGAGCTTGGTTGGCCGGTAACCGGTGATGGCCGATCAAGCTGAAAATCGGCCGATCTGTGCCTCTCTATCTCAGAGCTAACAGACGAGATAATAATGCTGTTATGTTTAATTAGAAAGGAAATCAATGCCAGTGCAGTGTAGGGCTTGGCAATATATCAATATTATATCAATATTGTGATATGAGACTAGATATGGTCTTAGATTTTGGATATCGTAATATCGTGATATGACATAAGTGTGTTTTAAAGGCTGCATTACAGTAAAGTTATGTGATTTTCTGAACTTACCAGACTGTTCTAGCTGTTCTAGTATTTGCCTTTAACCACTTAGACATTATGCCCACATTACTGATGATTATTTATCTAAACTGTGTGAAGATATTTTGTGAAAGCACCAATAGTCAACACTACAATATCGTTACGGTATCGATATCGAGGTATTTGGTCAAAAATATCGTGATATTTGATTTTCTCCATATCGCCCAGCCCTAGTGCAGTGTTTAAATTCTGTTTCCAGCACTGGTTGAGCTTTTATTTCTGGCAAACAAACTGGACTCAAAGTTAGACTGAAACTACCAGGTACTCCATATGAGCTACACTGGACCATTATACACATAATTTCTGACTGAAAGACATTCAACAAGAGTTCAGCTGAAACGTATGTATGTTCCAGATAATTACCTTGTCGTTTGTGGTGTGTGGGAGCAAAGCCTGAACTGGAGCTGGAACTGGCTGGACTGGGTTGCTCTGACTGGGAGGACGTAGAGAAAACAAACAGTGAGAAATAAAAAAAAAAACATTAAGAAGTTTGATCAATACAGTTTTTGACAAACCTCAACACCATATGTTGACATTTGACCACTTTCATGCTATAATATATTTAGAATTTCCAAGTCCAAGTTTTCATTATTTAGTGTGCAACTGAAAAACATGTAATATTTTAATTATTTACTGCCTGCCAAACAAAGAGGACTAAAACAGAAAGGGGAATGGCCAATACACCGGACCGCCACATAGTTACTTTGCATAATGTCAAGACCACGCCCCTTTTTGGGGGATTAGAAAATGGAAGATCCTATAGATATCAATGCAATTCGACGTGCGTTTGGATTATAATTTATTGTTAAACAAACATTTGTTGTATAGACATGTCTAATAATTATTTTGCAACCTTGCCTGAGTGTGACCCAGCACAGTGTGACCCAACACAATGGCCCTCATTTATCAACCTAATGTAGAAACCAGCGCAGATATGAGCGCAGAACTCCTCTTACGACAGGCTTCACATGTGATTCATGAAACGTTCGTATCACACCAATCAGAGCGTAAGAATGGTCGTACATTGATAAATGCAGCTGCTGCTTTCAATAGGTGGAGATTGAAACCCTGATATCTCAGGTTCATTTGCACTAACGTGTGTACTATTTGGCAACCTGAAAACTGGGATTAAAGGCTGTAGAAAGAATGCGGAATGGAAAGAGATCACTGATGCGGTCAACCTCGCGGTCAATTTATTTAATCCTAAATTAGTCCTAATAGTAATATACAGGCTTATATTGCAATCTCTTAGGCCTACATGTAGGTGTACCTATATTAATAATAATAATCACACAGTAGCGGAGTTTATGCAGTGTCTTTTATTTTACTCGTGTTTTTTTCATGAGTCAGAGCCAGGCAACCGTGAGCTGTGAGGGAGAGCGCGTGTCCTCCGACCCCCGTGCTGGACCACCACCCCGACCCTGTCTCCTGACAGCAGAGGGGCTGGAAAAACAAGCCGAAATAACTCGGTCAATGGCAGAAATAAATCGTTCACTTGTGGCCATTAACGACACTTTAAAAGAGAGACGAAAACCTGAAGAATAAATAAAAATGTTGTGCATCATCATGTTTCCTGTACTGAATATCATTGCCAAACATAACACTATACCTTTTAAAATCGAGGAATAATATCCTGTCTCCTTGGTATAGCCCCAGTTGGGGCTGTGCTGGACACTGCTCTCTGGGCATCGGGTCATCTGGCTCCATCACTACATTTATGGCACCCTGTTTTCCTGCGCGATGTTGTGGAGAACCCCACAGGCTAAAACAATGTTGCAGACTTTTTCTGGCGTGTACTGTATAGTAGGGTCCCCCCCGCTGATAGAAGACAGAGCCATCTGCCCGTAATCAATACGATGCAGCGCTCCACTGTGGCCCGTGTGCGTACGTACTGTTGTACTGGCGCATAGAGGTCTTCTAAAAGAGCTTATCTGCCATTGCCGATAAGTGATCAACTGATGACTTCTCCTCCTGTTAAACTGATTTTATGCTGCACCACAAGTCCACACTGACTTGCGTACACAAGTTTACACTTGATGTGAGATTTGATCGTAACCTCTGCTCATGTCCATATTGATAAATGCCAAGCTTTGCGTGGAAATGACCGTATGCCGGTTTTAGGCTTGTTTTCTTTTGTAGGTTTGTTTCGTAAATGAGGGCCAATGTGACCCAACATAGTGCGATCCAACACAATGTGACCCAACACAGTGTTGGGGTAGAAACTCAAAAAAAGTAATAGTTTACACATTACTAGTTACTTAAAAAAAGTAATGCCTTACTTTACTTATTACTCACTGCTGAAAGTAACTAGTTACACTACCAGTTACATTACTTTTGGATTACTCCCTATCACCAGAGATGAACCATACCTTACTTGCCAAATAACAATATAAAGTTAAACCTCATGTATGCCCAGATGAACACAAACCCTTATTAAAATGAGGACATACACAAGATCTCTCTTGTATGATCATTAATACCACAGAGCTGACAACAAAATTGTGAACATCAGCACAAAATTTGTCAAGAAGTACTGGCGGCCGTCCGCTCTTCATTATCTGTATTTTGCCCAGTTTTTCGGAAAGAAACAGGCAACAATTCCTTCACTATGTCTGCTGCCACAAGCCCACTTATCTCTGCTTTGTTTACCTGCTGTTGGTTGCTTGGCAGGTGTCGGCAACATGCTCTTTTCATCAGCCTCGGCGTCACTCAGGGTACGGGGGACTTAAGCAACCAGCTTAGATCGGATGTTGTATTCGTGGCGGTGGAGCGGTTTGTGACCAGGGGGACAATTTACACTTTACAATCATTTTTTTTCCCTTTCGCGCAACTAATTTTAAGTAATGGGCATACCTCCACCCCTCAAAAAGACATCTTAAGCGGTGGCTCTGACATTTTTGTTTTGTCTTCTTGGACAAGTGTTATGTTGGCGCAAACATGCAAGAAAACGGACATTAGATTTGATATTCTCTCCTCCCCTTATGCAGGTAGTTGGAGAACCAGTAAGGCAAGTAACACAATAATTATTTGATAAGTAACTGTAATGTGATTACTTAGTTACAGTTATAAACAGTAATGCATTACATTACTGGACCCAATACAGTGTAACTTAAAATACAGTGCGACCCAACACAGTGCGACCCCACACACTGTGACCCAACACAGTGCGACCCCACAGACTGTGACCCAACACAGTGCGACCCCACACAGTGCGACCCAACACAGTGTGACTCCACACACTGCGACCCAACACAGTGTGACTCCACACACTGCGACCCAACACAGTGGCCGGATATTGCTTATTCGGACATAGATACATATTTGATTGAACACATCTTTGGAAAAGCTACAACTTGTGATTCAACTGATGCAAACCATTTCAAGATACAATCACAACAGCAGGTACAATCACCACCTGTCAGAGTAACAAACGATTACAAAATTGAGAAAACTAACCTTTGTAGCCTCATTGTAATCCATCGAACGATAAGATTCTGACAAAGGATCTTGTTACATTGATTGTAGTATTCCCTGGAGTAAATCCTGTTCGCATGTAATGCCGATTTCCAGTATCAAAATCCCAGCTACACTGAGACCTTTTGATTGACACATCACTACACACCAATAGGAGCTTCCCTGTCTGGTCCACAGCCTACAATAGCCAATAAGTGCCTGTGGTGAAAGAAGGTGCACGCCCCTCTTCTTTTGTGTACAGACCCAGCCAATTGCAACCGGTTGTGCTGATGACTGAAAGTTTGTATAGCTAATGGAATTCTGAACATGGGGATATGCTGCTTTCCCAAGTTTCTTACAAGTCAAAACAAGGAAGTCTCTGTGTAAGGCGAAAAAACACAGAAAAGATACATACGCACATTTCAAAGAATTTGCCTCTAAATAGATTACAAGAGATGTGCCCTTGATTTTTCTTTCAACATACATTTTGCAAGTACAAAACATGTACAAAGGAGAACAAATTAGAAAAAATAAAACTACTGTCTGTATGTGACCATAGTTACCAAGGGTCTTTTTTTGGAAACGCCTAAACATTATCCATATAAAAACAGGTGTAAAATAGTCATTCTTTGAGATATTGTTATCAAATTTCCACTGGGACTAGGTAAGACTTCTTGCTCTAGCCAGATTGTGTTTTCAGGCTATTAAGTCCCAGCTATAGTCATCTATAGGCATCTTTCTATTAAAAAATATTCAGGCGGAAATGAAAACCTTGTTTTCCAGAATCAAACTTATATTACTCAACGCCAATAGCACTTACAGTGATTGACAACTGACTGTTGGAGAGAAACTTCAGAGTGTTACCTTTCAAAAGAGACCAAGACATGCATGTAGTCCAAATGGTTCAAGAAAAACATAACACTATACCTTTTAAAATCGAGGAATAATATCCTGTCTCCTTGGTATAGCCCCAGTTGGGGCTGTGCTGGACACTGCTCTCTGGGCATCGGGTCATCTGGCTCCATCACTACATTTATGGCTTTATGGCTTTAAGCTTTTAATTAATTTTAGGTATGCCTTGGATAGGCCTTTTTTGCAAATTTTAAAGGAATGCTAAAGGGTTAAATTAATTTGAATATTGTTTTTGCAGTTTTGTGTTAAATGTATACATCATGAACATTTGAGTCACTACAACGTACACAGGTTACTTTAAGTCGGCTTCTCACCCCGCTGTCAAGTGTGGCTGTCTGTAACAGTTATAAAAACTAGTTCTAGTTAAAGTGTCTGGTACTGACAGCCCATAGGTGTATGTGATAACCTTTACCTTTTGAATATACTGTACATAATGACGAAAAATTAGATTTTATTTTTTGCCCATATCGCCGAGCCCTAGTGGGCACTGTTTAATCAGATTCAGACATGCGTCAAAATTAGGGATGTCACAAGACCCGGTACTTCTGTACCAAGCTGGTACCAAAATTCTGAAAACGTTACGGTACTCGTTTTTCTACAGTACTGTAGGTATTGGACCTGATGGGGGCAGTATACGCCACAAGTGTTCTATTCTAGTTGCTAAATGCTGGAGAAGAAGAAGAACGCCCCACCAGCACAGAAAAATCATCTCTGTAACAGCAGTCAGCCCTTGGCTTTACCGTAATGTTACATCTACAGCAACGGCTTTCCCGACTTAACCTGGAGCTCCCATACAGAAAATAACGTCAGGGGCCCTATCTTGCACCCGGCTCAGCGCAAAGCCAAATACGCCTGGCTTTTAAAGGGAATGGGAGATGACGCTCTGATTGTTTTATTGCATGTTACACCCAAAACACACCTATAATTAATTAACACACTAAGTACAACCCTTTTGAACCATGCGCCTGGCGCACAGACCCTTTTTTCCACCGTTAAACTAGAAAGAGTGGAATTGTACACCCTAAACGCACCTGCGCCAGGCGCTTCACGCCCCAGGTCTGTTTCCCTCTGCCATTGTCTGTCATAGCTTAATGTGAGCTCTGATAGCTGAAATTAACATTAGCTAACTTAAGTGCTTTTTTTAGCAGACCTCTATAACGTAAGTTAACTTTAACCAGCCCGGTTCTATGTGAAAAAACAACAAAGGCAGAGATTAACAGACGTAACTAAAAATGCTTGCTGGCTGGAAGTTCTGGGTAAACTCATGGAAGATGTTACACTATGCTGGCTGTGTGGTGATGCCAGGCTTTGGAGCAGCGTACTGTGGGTCCAGAACACTGGTGTTTTCTCCAGATTAATGTTAAATGTAAATTACGCAAAAAAAAAAAAACATAACACTGTGCTGGGGTCGAGTTTGGACATAAAAAACAGAATGCCTGTGGGTTCGGGTAGGGCTGGATTACAACTCTCTTGGACTCGGATCAGGTTCAGACAGAAATATGCAAATATGAAGTCTAGTGCACACCACCAGAGAGCCCTGGGGTTTGATTCCTGCTATCTCTGGCTTGTTGTTGATCTGAACACAAGGGTTGCTTGTTGCATTCTGGTTGCATTCAAGTAAGTTTGGTTCTACTGATAATTACCAAGTTTTTATGACATAGTGCATGGCCGTTCCTTTTTTGGACACATTTGTGAAATAGCATATATCATGATACATATTTTTAGCGTGTGCTTTTTTCATATATTGTCATTCATATAGCCAAGCACTATATAAGGTTGGCAATAATTTGCTTCAGGTCTGAGTTTTTGAAATGTCTAAAAACTGGTAACATAGTGTCAATTTCAATATTAAAAGAGCCAGGGAATTTAGAGAGAAACAAGAGCAAGGCGCATCAGCCGAGACTTTGAATCTACCAGAATGAGCTGCTTGTTTTAACAATCTCCATCTCAACAATCATGTGCTTTCAGAAGTGCTGTACAGAGTACAGTCTGAAAGTGGGGGAGTCCACGTCATCCAGTATTTAGAACTTTTAGAAACCTCAAATCCGTCAGCCACGTCTGCTCTCTGCAGTGATCCCAGGTGTGCACAGGTGGGAGAATAGGCAGAGCTCCAAGTGCTACGCAGATTCTTTTCTCCACATTCCTGACATATGTACTTCTGCCACTGCTAGTTTACTGCTGAGTCACACAAACTTCCTGTTGGCAACTTCTCTTTGATGAATTCAAATATGACCAACTCCTGACATTACCTGACTCCCGAAGGAGTTTGGTCTGGGTCAAAGCAGTGATGTTCCAGTGAGAAGACGTAGCATTTCTTTGAAAGACTATAGGCTATTGGGGGATGCAAATAAATGCCAACAAATATAGTCAGGGTTTACCAAATTAAATTTAAGACTTTAAGATTGATCCGAATATAAGACGACCCCTTTTTTTTCAAAACTCATTTTTGGAAAAATACTTTTTGAAAACCAAATCTTGTTTGTTGTTTGGTCAGCATTGCCTATCTGATCCAGGGGGTATGAGTGTTTATGAGTTACTCATAAAGCGCTGAAAAGACAGCAGCTTCTCTCTGATGTCTGAGGGTAAGCCCTGGGTGAGACTTGTCCTCCGCCGTAAACAACATCCAAACTTCTTATTTGTTTGCTAACTTGGCCTACTTTTGAGCCGCTTTGTTCGGGACACTCACCGTGTCTCTGCATCTTTCAGGCTTATTATCAGACTTTGACACGTGACATTTGATGATATATGCACAGTTTTAAAGACAGATATTTAGTTATTTACACTGTGTTCTGCAGTTATTTAATCCTAGGGTATTTGATGCTATCCTGTATTCCATGGAGTCGGGCCATCTCATCCTCCTGCGCTCCGTAGCGGACTCTCTGACGGTGAGTAGGCTTGCACGATAAATAGTTATAAAATCGCGATCTCGAATCACCCGTTCACAATTTAATTTTTAAATGACTTCAATTTCTTTCTTTTTTTTTTCTCCTTCAATTAATTTATTGAAAGCATTTGACATTGACATGTTTTAATTATGTTAAGACATGTTCAAGGAGTTCAGATAGAGCCTGTATCAGGGCCATCTTTAGTTCAATGTGTTATATGTCATTATTTTTGGTAGCCTACTGTACTTAAATGGTCAGTATGTACTTTATTTTCTTTATTCATTGAAGCCTCTATGTTTACAGGCTTGTGGTGAAGCCCAATGTGCTATAGATGCCAAAAAAAAAATCTATGTTTGGTACTGCCAATTTGTTTTGTCATGGTTCATGTGTGCAATAAACATTACACTTTGTGAGAAAAAAATCGTGGCAGAGAATCGTGATATCAATTCTAAGCTAAAAAAAAATCGTGATTCATATTTTTCCCTGAATCATGCAGGCCTAACGGTGAGACAGGGCCGATTAAATATTAAGAATGAATTTGTATTTAAAATTTGAGTTGGATTTTACAAGGTGTTTATGGAACAATTATCCCTCAGTACAAGCGCAAATAACACTGCTGGATTTAATCTTCATGATAACGTGGCTGACATGGAGTGAAAAAAATGCGCGTGAGGCATCAATACTTGAAAATATTACGAGTAACCGTTTTTCCCACATTTAATTTCTGCAGTCTGACTTCAGTTCACCACCTCACCATCTGCGTCGCCAATTCCCATTGTCGCCAAAATGTGCGTACGCATGGGGCAGAGTTTGCGTGGAGGACTGCACATTCTCCCGTCAAGTTTTTTATAAATAACGAACTTTGCGTGGGAAGTGGCGTATGCACATTTTCAGCTCCGTTTTGTGCATACGCCACGTTTATAAATGAGATTCCTGGTCATGAGAGGCACATTCAGTTTACGGCTATTTGGAGCTAATGTCCCATTAATGCATGTTACTAACTTAGCTTCTTCCCCAGAGTCCCTTTTCTCGCCTCGCAGGTTTCCTTGGATTGTGGTGGCACCTGGATCGTGGGTGCAGTTGCTGCCATGGTCCTGCTCAACGCCCTGCTACGCCCTGCACTGCTACTACTATTATTACTAGTTATAGTTTTATTATCTGCCTGTTAAAAGGAAGTTTTTCCTCGCTACTGTCGCACCAAATGCTTGCTCTTGGGGGGAATTGTTGGGTCTCTGTAAATTAGAGTGTGGACTAGACCTACTCCAACTGTAAAGTGTCCCGAGATATTATTTGACACTACAAATAAAATGGAATTGGGCGATTGGAGCATAGTAGAAAATCTGTGGTCCATGGCGCACGGTTGACTCATGTCCTCGCAACTCTTATTCATCTTGCCCATACTGCCTAAACAAAACAAAATGTATCGCTTTGCACAGCTCTGTCCAGTTCAGAAAGAGCGAGATTTGTAGTTGTTGTGTAGTTGGAATTGATAAGCAGAACCAAAATATATATTTTTTTTACGCGTACCGGGTTTGGTTCCAAACCCTACATGTGACATTCTTCATCAATTATAGGAAACGCTGTATTAAGGGAAAATCTGTGGAAAAGTTCTTTAGTCAATAAGCTGAAGCAATCAAACAGCAGGTAGTTAACATTTCCACTCATTTTTATATTCTCTTCTTGCATATCAAAAACATTCTTGTTCAATCCACAATATAGTAAGATGTGTGGATGTTTAGAAACTCAATTACCTCAGGAGATAAAATTAGCTTTAGTTCTAACAGCTTTGATCATGTGTCATGTGTTGCTCTCTGTCCTCTTCAAAGAGAGCTTTTAGATGTGTGGACAGCTCATAAATTTCAACACGGATGCAGTGTCAGCGCTCAGGGGAAGAAAGAGCTCGCACTAGCAGACTTGTGTGCAGATGAAATGGACACACCCAGATAGTCAGATGTGATTATTTGGCCTTATCTATTCTTTCTCTGAACACCTTTGAATGAAATGCATTTCCCAGCCCTTTCTCTACCTTTAAGCCTTGTGGTTTGGGATAACAAAGGAGGTGTCTTATACATGTGTGCCACGGTTGTGTAGTAGGGCATGGAGGTCAATTAATCAAGAGAACCATTTCTGTATTTGCCTGTTTTCTGTGCATTTCTTTATGATGTGTATGTGCTGTGAAATTGGTGAATGTGTTCCTTAATTTTGTCGTTTTATTTACTTTTACTACTTACTTTTTTAAAATGCTACGCATTGATCTGGGAGAGGGAGCTGGGAGTTGTGATAGCTGGGGAGATGTGGAAGGACATCTGGGCGAATGCAAGGAAAATAACTGTCTATAACCAGACAAGAGCGATGCAGTTTAAGATACTGCATAGAGCACTTATGCTAACTTTTGACTGGCTGTAGTTTGTAAAATAAAGCAGAACTGTAAAGAAGATGCCAAAGGTTTACAAGTTCTTAAAAGTTCAGAATAAGGGAAGCCCCATGTTGCCTGCTATAGGTTATTGTAGTGGAAAAGCACTACACTAGATGTGACAGGTACTGTAGTATTAACAGTCTCCCAAAATAATTTCTCATAGTGGGATAATGTGTGACCCACTCAGATCGACAGAAAACAAAGTGGCGAGAACTCCAGAAGAAACATGAGAGAAAAAGAGAGAAGTGAGGACAAAAGGCAGAGCGACTTCAATGGCTGTCACCTCATGCCAACAAACAACACACAGCTGGTCTGTTGGTTTATGGGACAGCTTCTTTGGAGTGCCATAAATCGTACCACTGTTCCTTTTAAGAGCTTTTGTCCTGCTTTACTCAAAGCCACTCTTCAAAGACAATAAATAGTCTTCAGTAAGAGTTTGTTGGCATCACTCTGGCTCCTTCTCTTAACTCTTGGCACAGTTAGGATGGCCAAAAAATAAATGCCAGCAAACAAGACCAAACTGACCCGAGAGCATTAGGTTTGCTTGTCTAATTCAGTAGGGGCTGTCCAAACAAAACTGCTGTAATGTGAATTAAGAGGCCTTTCAGTTTGACACTGTGGATTCATTCAAAGATAGCCAACTCATTTATACTGAGATGTCTTGTTGTGCAACACAAATGCATTCGCTCATTTTCACTCTTGCTGCAGTTAAAGAAATATGTTGCTGATTTAAATCCATCTCTGTGTCATGGCAGTGTGGGCAGTGTTTAGATTAACGGTGTTTGGCTTTCCTCCGTGAAGTGTTGGTTCTGGGGAGACCTACGCTGCCCTACTCCTCTGTGCACTGGCGCCACCGAGGGAAGCCAAACACTGTTCATCTAAACACACTGCCCACACAAAGATGACACAGAACTGGCTTCAAAATTGGCAAAGTATCCCTACTCATTTATGGTTTTCTCAAATGTTTGGTGGTTGAATATCTTGCAAAAGATACTGGGATTTTCAAACTGGGAGGTGTAAAATCTGTGGCGTTCCCCTTGAAGTTAGGGTCATATAACCTAAACTTTACTAAACTTACTTTTATCTATTTAGGTAGCTTTTAAAATGTTTAATGAAATTCTGACTTCACTATCTCAATATTAATACTTACTTAATAGTCTTTTTTCACTGTAAGGGAGACTCATGTATGCATATTCTTAAACATGCACATTTACCTGTATATTGTCATTTTAACTGTTTGGTAGAGGCTTTAAAAAAAACTTTGTAGTCAATTAAAAAAGTTTTCCGATGTTACTCTCCAAAAGGCTCTAAGAATCTTTTCCTTTAAAGGCTTAAAGCGTTACTCTCGCCAAAATGCAACCTAGGGTGTTTTTGTGAATGTACCCGAGTCAAACTTTAGTTTAAAAGCATATTTAGGATGGAAGCACCACTTTTAAGATTTACTGCATCTTCGTTTTTCGGTCCAATGGCCTTTTGAATAGGAGTGCTAGGGGCACTTCTATGATAGCCTCAAAATCAACATTTTTAAAACACTAAGAAGGCTCGACACAACATGAAACTTTGCTCGAAGTATCACCAGGGTCTCTACACATGAACTCGAGCATTGAGAACATTGTTTGTGTACACAAAGTTACTAAAAAGAAAGGTTTTGAGCAACTCACTGTAGCTGTTGTTCTTCCGGTCGCCGTCTATTGAGCCAGTCAAAAATAGTTGAGGGAGGAGAGTAAAGATGGAAAGCTCCTAAAGGTTAGTTCCATATAAATGCACGGATAATTCGTTGTTTTGTCGTTAGTGAAACACAATATTGACTTTGTAATTGAAAAAGGAGCCTCATATAAGAATGACATTTCCTCCTATGGAGTCCGTTCATTCGCATTCAGAGAGCACCTATTTTTGACTGAGAAAATGGCGGATAGTGTAAACAACAACTGCTAACGTGAGTTGCTCAAAACCTTTCTTTTTAGTAAACTCTGGGTACACAAACAATGTTCTCAATGCTCGAGTTCATGTGTAGAGACCCTGGTGATACTTTGAGCAAAGTCTCATGTTGTGTCGAACCTTCGTGTTTTAAAAATAGTGATTTTGAGGCTATCATAGAAGTGCCCCTAGCTCTCCCATTCAAAAGGCCATTTGACCGAAAAAACGAGAATACGGTAAATCTTAAAAGTGGCGCTTCCGTCCTAAATATGTAAGTTTGACTTGGGTACATTCACAAAAAAATACCATTAGTCTAATAAAATACATCAAGCCATCTACAAAACAAGTTTCTGTGATGATGTGAATTTGAATAATTTAGGTTTACACAAACTTGTGCAAATCACTCAGCCTGTGCCCACATCCAGCGTGCTAAAAACAACGTTCTCATGCTAACATGCCAGTCTGCTTTCCCTTCATGTCATCACCTACTCCAAATTTCCTCTTCTATGTCGTTTCTGGCACGGTGCTCAGAGAAAAACACTGAGATCAAACAAGTAGTCACATGAGACATGAGAGCAGCGCTCTGTGTCGGCCCGGCGCTCGGCCACCCGAGTTGCTAGTCTGGGAAGAATCAAACACCTGGCATTTGTCACCCCACATCCCCTTCCCAACCAACCCGACCCCCAGTCTCTGTGTGGGAAAACTTTATTTTTTTTACATACATACAGCGCAGACAAAAACACAGGTTCTGCTCGTGCTAAGTAATAACTCCCCTGGCTAAACAAGCTGCCCCTACAGAGAAAGATACATAAAGACTCAGTCTTTATACAAGCGAATAGAGAATAGAAATGAAAACACCATTGCATAAAAGAAAAGTGCTCAACACACAGGGATTTAGACTTTTCTTCCACAAACGCTTTTTTTTTTTCTTCTTTCAAAAGCTAAAAGGATTAAAGGGGAACTCTATGCTATTCACTGTGGCGTCTCCCCTTTCTCCTCAGGTGTTGTAAAACCATAAATCTTTCTTGTCTACTATGTGGCTTTAAAACAGCCCTTCTTTATGGGAAGGTTCTCCACCAAATGTGCGTGGACCAGGCAACCCAGTGAAATGTCAGCCTATTCATGAAAGAAGCCACTGTAGACATGGGCTAATCCTACACTTGAGCTGGAGCTACAGAGGAATACCTTAAGTTTGTAAGTGAACACATTCTACATCCACATTCAATTACTTCTAATTCAAACACACTTTAGGTGTACAACATTTTGCTGTTAGGGAAACAAAACTTCATCTCATAACTATCTTACTCCAGTTTTGTCCATTTCCTGGCCACCCAGATGTATGCAGCTGAACTAGTTAATAGTGCCCACCCCTTCTTCCAATACCACCAGACCACCAATAAAGAAGATTCTCTTTGTTGGTCATTTTATAGCCCTTCCATGCCAAAGAAAGGACTTACCACCAACAAATCCTCTCCTTTGAAGAATTGGATATCTTTCCAAAACCCTTCCAGTGTCCAGCACCACTGGCCACCTGGGCCACTATATCAGAGTTTCACTGGCCCGCAAAAAGAGGAAATGTATATTACAGTTGTGTTCAGAATAATAGCAGTGTGTTTAAAAAAAGTGAATAATGCTCAAAATCCTTAGAATAGCTTTTAATTCCATAATATCAATGCATTGGGAACACTGCACATTCAATTCCAAATCAAAACATGACCAAAATTGATCAAGTTTGTGTTATACCTTTACAGAAAGTGAAGAAAAAGGAATATTAGGCTGTTCAAAAAAATAGCAGTATTTGCATTTTTCTTTACAAACTCAAACATTTACTGTATAAACTGAAAAATGTCTCAAGGGTTTGCTTTACTTTGAATCACTGCACTAATATTTAGTTGCATAACCATTATTTCTGAGAACTGCTTCACATCTGTGTTGCATGGAGTCTACCAACTTCTGGCACCTGTGAACAGGTATTCCAGCCCAGGAAGATTGAACTACATTCCACAATTCCTCTGCGTTACTGGGTTTGGCCTCAGAAACAGCATTTTTGATGTCACCCCACAAGTTTTCTATGGGATTGAGGTCTGGGGATTGGGCTGGCCACTCCATAACATCTATCTTGTTCATCTGGAACCAAGACTTTGCTCGCTTACTGGTGTGTTTTGGGTCATTGTCTTGTTGAAAGACCCATTTCAAAGGCATTTCCTCTTCAGCATAAGGCAACATGACCTCTACAAGTATTTTGATGTATTGAAACTGATCCATGATCCCTGGTATGCGATAAATAGGCCCAACACCACAGTATGAGAAATATCCCCATAACATGATTTTTGCACCACCATGCTTTACTGTCTTCACCACTGTGGTTTGAATTCAGTGCATGGGGGTCGTCGGACAAACTGTCTGCGGCCCCTAAAATTTTGCTCTCATCAGTCCACAGAATGTTGCCCCATTTCTCCTTTGGCAAATTTTAACCTATTCAGTACATGTCTTTTTTTCAGCAATGGGACTTTGCGGGGGCTTCTAGCTGATAGCTTTGCTTCACATAGCCTTCTTCTGATCGTAACAGTACTCACAGATAACTTTAAGTCTTCTTTGATTTTCCTGGAGCTGATCATTGGTCTGTTTTTTCCCACGTCGTTCAGGCTTTGGATGCCATTTCAAGGCATTTGAAATCATTTTGGCTGAGCAGCCTATAATTTTCTGCACTTCTTTATATGTTTTCCCCTCTCCAATCAACTTTTTAATCAAAGTCCACTGTTCCTCAGAGCAATGTCTGGAACAACCCATTTTGCTGAGTATTTCAGCGTGAAATGCACTATAACTAGGATGCACAACATTTGCTTCCTTCCTTCCTTAAATATGGGTCATAACTGACACCTGTTTCTTCACAGAATCAATCACCTCACTAATTGAACACAACACTGCTATTATTTTGAACATGCCCCTTTCAATTACAGATTAAATTACACAGAATGAGCAGCATACATGTCATGACTGTTGGGTCTATTGGTTTTCTATGACTCTACAACACTTACTAGTAACTTATTTGCCATGTAGAAATATCACTTCTACCAAAAAATTTGATTTCTGAGGTTAGTGATGTTGGACTGCTATTATTTTGAACACAACTCTATATTGTAGGGCTGGATCCGAATTTTCGGATATTCGTGCATGCAGGCTGAAATTCACTGTGGTGTTGTCGTATGTATTAAGCCGTTAACGTTAGCTAAATGTCACTGGCTAATTTATGCAGCGCTGTGTCGTCCATCTCAGCCTAGAATGGAGAAATGTTGAGTACTCTGACGTGTGTAGAGGTATGTATGGTTATACTGTAGCAGCCTGGTGTTTTTAGGCGATTTGATAAAGGTGAAGATAGTCCAACCGTTCATAATGATAATGCTCTAGGCACTGGCTGGCTGAGCATTCATTCACAAACAATGCATCAGTCGTCACTTGGCAAAAACGCAGGTCCTTCCATTTGTTTTGAATGCCTGCAGTGAAAAGTTTGATTTAAGGTTTTGAGCAACTCATGTTAGCAGTTGTTGTTTACGCTATCCGCCATTTTCACAGTCAAAAATAGGCAATCTCCGAATGCGAATGAGGAATGCATAGGAGGAAATGTCATTCTTATGAGGCTCCTTTTTCAACTACAAGGTCAATATTGTGTTTCACTAACGACAAAACAACAAATTATCCGTGCATTTATATGGAACTAAGCTTTTGGAGCTTTCCATCTTTACTCTCCTCCCTCGACTATTTTTGACTGGCTCAATAGACGGCGACCGGAAGAACAACAGCTACAGTGAGTTGCTCAAAAACTTTCTTTTTAATAAACTCTGTGTACACAAACAGTGTTGTCAAGGTGTAGAGACCATGGTCATACTTCAAGCAAAGTTTCATGTTGTGTCGAGCCTTCTTAGTGTTTTAAAAATAGCTATTTTGAGGCTAGCATAAAAGTGCCCCTAGCACTCCCATTCAAAAGGCCATTTGACCGGAAAACAAAAATACGGTAAATCTTAAAAGTGGCGATTCCGTCCTAAATATGCTTTTAAACAAAAGTTTGACTCGGGTACATTCACAAAAAGACCCTAGGTTACATTTTGGCGAGAGTTACGCTTTAAGGTATCAAGTTTCTTTCAGAAATTTATTGGTTCATTGTACTTAAGAAATTCACATGAGGAACTATGTTCATTTTAACAACAGCAATCCTGGACCGTAGGGATGCCGGCAACGCAGACCAATTGGCCAGATCCCTTTGAACACTACTTAATACAGTTTCATAGTTGTCCCCGTCAACTCGCTGTAGCGATGCGTGTATGGTGATGCCCAAATATGTAATTTTGGTTTGGGTTGGTATTGTAACACTAATGGCTGAGTGTCTCCATGTTTTAAATGCATCTCCAATATGTACCCGTGTTTTACCACGTCTCTGGTCATGCAACTGTTTAGAAAGATGAAGAGGTTTTTGTAGGTCGGGTTGAATGAATCTTACTCCGTTAATCCAGTTCGTTGCTGCTGCCATGGCTGCAGCCAGCCTGTTGTTTTTGCGTCTTTGCATTTCATGTCTGGCAACCCGGGTGTCAAAATGGGCAGTTTACAAGAACACAGGCCAAAACAAAAACAGAAATTCAGTCCCAGAATGTAAATTTCAAAGGTGAAAATACTGGCTTTAGCATTGTTGTCAGCGAAAATAGTATTTCAACTTAACAGGTTTCCTTAAAGGAGAATTCCGGCCAATTTTTACATTAATCTTGATCGCTATAGCTATGTGAGTACTTTCGATAGAAAAAAACCCAACCTGGATCGGTCCTAGCAAATTGGAGTTGCTGCAGCTACGTGTACAAGCGCCCACTGCGCTAAAACGGCAGTTGGCAGAAAGCTCGACACGACATGAAACTTTGCTTGAAGTATCACCAGGGGCTCTACACCTTAACGCAGGGGTCTCAAACTTGCGGCCCGGGGGCCAATTGAGGCCTGCGGGCTGATATTTTGTGGCCCCCCTACTTGACATCAAAGTTTAGTGTCAGTGCAGCCCGCGCGTTGTTCTGAAACGCACCTTTTTGCTGAGTCGTTGCGTGTGCCGCGCTTGCCATGCTTTTATTTTATTTGTTTAGCACTTACGGGCTACCATAGCTAGTCTCGTGAATGCGGCGTTTGTTGTCAATGGTTGTCAAGCTAGCCAACCGTGAAGTACCTGGGGAAGTATCAACGTTAGTCACTTGGTTGAAACGTGTTCCAGAGTGACGGAAAATATATGCCATCACCCAGTTCCAGTCATGTCTCTCTCAAAACGTGCCGTGAAGAGAAAGGTTGGCGACGAGTACAGGCAATTTCAGTGAAAGTGGGAGACGGAGCACCCCTACATGTCTCATATGCACAGAGAAAGTTGCGGTGTACAAGGAATATGACATCAGACGTCATTACTCAACTAGACATGCTGAGGAGTATACAAAATACCAGGGAGATGAGAGAAAGAACCGGGTCTTAAAAAATGTCTATTGAGGCAACGAGATTTATTTAAGAAAGCAAACAAAGAATACTTTTGTTGAATACTTGACGCGGCCCAGCCTGACCCACACTCTGCCTCGAACGGCCCCCAGGTAAATTGAGTTTGAGACCCCTGCCTTAGCGAAAGCATTGAGAACATTGTGTACCCAGAGTTTACTAAAAAGAAAGGTTTTGAGCAACTCACGTTAGCAGTTGTTGTTTACGCTATCCGCCATTTTCACAGTCAAAAATAGGCGATCTCCGAATGCGAATGAACGGACTCCATAGGAGGAAATGTCATTCTTATAAGAGGCTCCTTTTTCAACTACAAGGTCAATATTGTGTTTCACTAACGACAAAACAACAAATTATCCCTGCATTTATATGGAACTAAGCTTTAGGAGTTGCTCAAAAACTTTCTTTTTAGTAAACTCTGTGTACACAAACAGTGTTGTTAAGGTGTAGAGACCATGGTCATACTTCAAGCAAAGTTTCATGTTGTGTCGAGCCTTCTTAGTGTTTTAACATTGTCAGACATTGTTTAAATTTACCTACCCTGTCTTGATCCTGCCAGTGGGTAGCTTGGCCTGTTAGCTGCTAGCTGTTATCTGCCGCCGTGATAAGTGTGTTCAGCCAGGCTTTTGTGAAAATCATCACGCAGCAGTTCTGTGTGTATTTGTAGCTCATCCATTTTGTGTGTGATCGATCTGGTGTTGGTGAGTAGGAGGCTTGGCAGTGTCGATCTGTGTGGTAGTCTTTTGGTCATAGCTGGCAACAGGAAATCAGCCTTATATGACAAACATCATCCGATTTACATGAAACTTATGTGTGGTCTACATGTGATACTGAGCCTCCCCCTATACTTTAACCACGTCCCCTTTCGTAACTGGTGACCCATTTAAGGTAGAGTCTTGTGTAAGGTATCATTGAACTCAGCAGAGAGTTCCTTATTTATTGGTGATGGTTTGGCCCGCCCCCTATGCTTAAGCCATGCCCCTTTCATAACTGGTGACCCGTTTAAGGTAGAGTCTTATGTGAGGTATCAATGAACTCAGCAGAGACTTCATTTTTTATTGGTAAAGGTTTGCCCCGACCCCTATGTTTTGGCCACGCCCCCTTTCACAGCTAATGAACTGTATGACGTAGAGTCTTGTGTGAGGTATCATTGAACTCAGCAGGGAGTTCCCTTTTCATTGCTGATGATTTTCAGTGTCTGAGTGCCACGCAAATGCACGGTCGCAAGGAGCGGCGTCCACCAGTAACCCTGACGCGCGCAGAGGCGCGATGGCCCGTCCAACGCTGCCTGCAGCTTTAATTGCATTTTGTGTCTGTTGCACAAAGGCACTCTAAAACTTGCCTCGACAACTGCCGTTTTAGCTCAGTGGATGCTTGTACACGTAGCTGCAGCAACTCCGGTTTGCTAGGACCGATCCAGGTCGGGTTTTTTTCTATCGAAAGTACTCGCATAGCTATAGCGATCAAGAATAACATAAAAAATTGGTCGGAATTCTCCTTTAATACAAAGTATCTGATGACATATTTTGGTCATTTTTCGATTTAATACAGTAAATATATTACATATTGGATCTTTAACCCATTTACACACACACATTAATACACTAGTGACGGAGACCTGGTGGTCATGCAAGATGTGATTAATATTCAATCTCATGCCAGTGGCACAGCCATTGGAAGCAACTGGGGTTTAATATATTAGTATCTTGCCCAAGGACACTGAGACATGTAGATTGCAGGGGCCAGGGATCGAACCATCAACCTTCTGATTAGTTACCGTTTACCTCCTGAACCACGGCCGCTAACAAGTGTGTTTCCTCTTCTCAGTGTTTCCTCTTTGTAGTGTTTCCTACAGTGTTGAGAATTTACTCGTGGGGGTGCAGGATGTGACGGTGTGGAGTGTGATGGCTGAGTTCAGTAATAAACTAGTCAAACAAAGGTTTATGAACAATTCTTTTTTTTTTATATGTTAATTGTTTATCAGTGAATATACAGATAAAGTGTAGCCTATGATGTGCTTTGCCAATTAAATCTGGTTGGTTTGTCAAATACAGTTTATGGTTCAGCAGATAAAATACATGATTACCAACCAATTTATTAACAACTGAACCTTAAAACCATACTATGATCCATACAGAAAGTTACATGTTATTATAAATCTCAACCCTGTGTGTATGTCATGTCTCCTCCTAACTCCTGTTAAATCATAATACACTAAGGCTATCCAAAGTTAATTCTTATTCATTTTGTTTGTTATAGTTCACTGTTCAAGTGTTTTAATCCATGTTTTGGGGATCCTAATAACGTTAACCACACTGTTTTGTATTAAAAATGTGTCTGTGTTGCACTCATTAAGATCTCATCTGAACAGATGTCTGTCATTTAAACAACTCTATATTTAGTTTAAAACTTTTATTATAACAGCCAACTTAATAAAATATCAGGTTCTATTCAGGCTCGAGGCCATAAATACAGTTAATGGGTACAGGCACGAAAACGGAGAGAAAGGGAACAGGCTCGGTTAGCACTGGTTAGCTCCTGTTAGTGGTTAGCTCTAGTTAACTCTACCAGAGTCTGGATTGACGACGGTTCTGGTACGGGATAATTCCAGCGCCTCCGGAAGTTCTGCTGGATGTCCCTCACATTTTCTGTTTTCTTTGTGTTTACTTTAAAGTCCAGTCGCATCGAGCAACATTAACTAGAACCTCTGAGCAACGTTACACGCTGAAAATGGCAAGTTTGGAAGAAAATTTGGATTGTGCAACAAGGCAGGCCTGCTTGGTTCTTTCAGGGAATGATTGTATAGATTTACAAAAAATACGTTTACGGCATTGACTCTCTAATTGGGACGTTTTGGGACAGATTGGTGGGATTTGCTATGGACAAAATACACATGGCGATACGCTGGTTAGAGCAAATGACGTTTACCAATGTCTTCAGCTAATTTAAATAGCCTAAATTACTGTCTTATGTGAACATTTAACTAACTAACTTTAACTATATTTAAATGAAAACGGCACGTATGTAGGCGTTTTCTTTTGCGAGGTGCAAATGTTCCATATAAACAAGTTCCTTCCGGAGATCATTTTGAAGGGCCACGCTTGCTGCGTCCGGAGCTTAGCACCACCCAAGATGATTGTCATTGGTTTAAACTGTTTTTTCTTCTATCCAGGAGTATATGCTCTTCTTGCCAGACCTTCCTCTACAGCGCTGTGTGAGGTCGGGCAATACAAGACTAACGCCACTATAAAGAAGCATATAGCAACTCCTTAGGTGGACCTTTGGTTGCCGGCTGCTGCGATCAACTTGCCCAACATACTTTTCTACTGGCCATGGACCATTTCTTATGTGAAACCCTGCCCTCCCTTCACCACTTTTCCAGTAAAGTGGCTTAAAAGCTCAAATCAGTGAGTCCAATGTGCTGGACTTGTACAAGGGTCAGACAGCTGCTTCCTAAACCTCCATGATGACAAAACGGACATAGTTCTTCTTGCTGTGCAGTGTATCAATTAAATTAGCTGGCTTACCAAGTTAAGGTAAGACAGACCAAGAACTTTTATACTCTTGTTTTCAATAACAAAAATATGTTCTACTCACATCTGATTTGGTGGACTGGTCCTCCATATCAGAGTCATTGGGGTCCACCAGTTCCTGGAATGGCGGAAGTGTCGACACCTTCCTGTGCTCTGCCTCATCACCTTCTGGTCGCAGTTTACTTGTTCGCATGTGCGATCTATCCTTCAAGAGTTTCTTATCCAAATGTTGAGATTCGGACCCTGATGTATGCTTCCCTGATGGATCCACAAATCCCTTTTTACGTTTTTTGGTCACATGATCGTCACTATCGGGGGTGGGCAGACGCTTGTTTAGCCCTGACCCGTGGGTCATTCCCTCAGTCCGATGCTCCTTGGACAAAGACTTGGGTTCCTTAAAGCCCATCTTAGGATTCATATCTCTAAGTGGTTGGTTCTCTTTGGGTTTCCTGGAAAGTTCTTTGGGGGCTTTGCTGGTTTCCCAGCCAGAGTCTCTGAAGGCACTTTTGGGCTCTTTCAAGTCTTTTGGAGGCTTGTCTTTGTGGTCCTTGGAGGGTTTGTGGAGTTTTGAGAAGCTGCTGCTGTTGGTGTTGGTGGTTGTGGCGGTGGCGAGAAGGGTGGTGCTGCTTCCTTTGGAGCCATCCTGTGGATCAAAAGGGTAGAGGGAAATCCCACTTTAGGTCAATGGGCAAACCCATTATGAGCCACTGAGAAATACTGTTGTCTGAGGATGGTATGGGCTTGTATTGCTGTAATAATAACTGATTTACGTGAAGTACCACTGAAAATAATTCCAAAATATGAAAAACTGGCCTGATTTTTGGTTTAAATCTAATATCTTCCAAGCGGCGTTTAAACCCTTCTGGTGTTGAAAAAAATGTCTCCTGTGGTTATGTTTTCCTCTTGCTATTCATATTGTATTGACTTTGGACTGCACTTTAGACTACATGTAGTACTTCTAAAATGCATAGTAGTACCAAACAACAAAGTGAGCAAAAACCAGGCAGGTATGTCAAATGAAGATTAATCCTCTGCCTTTTACACAAGAGAAAACATGCATGCCACCCTGCAGTTTGGCATTACCATCTGTGAAAAGTGGTCTATTCTTAAAAGAAAATCTAAAGTTTCTCCTTAGTCCCCATCTATGGGGTTGAAGAGCAAACTCAGGACTTCTTTTGAACAGTGGGGTGAGGGGGCCTTTTCAACAGCTACACATGCACAACCTTAAAAGTTGAATGAAGGGCAATGTGGAGAAAGGAGGAAATGCATTCCTTCTAACGACAGGGGCCATTTGTCCCTGGGTCTCACCTCCAGCCCCCTTGCCAATATTTCATCAATGCAGTAAACCCATTAAAGCAGTCTAGACGACGGGGTGTGTTACAACTCTGCCTCTAAAACCTTTCATTTTTGCCTATCGGCTGGTGACCCCGGGACCTCAGGATGTAAAGCTGCCGGCTCATTGTAAACTCCAGCATGCTCCTCCACTGCAGTGAACCCATTATCCTACCAGGGCAGCCCAACATAAAACTAGTTTAGTGTTCTGGAGGGGACACACAGTGACTTTGCTGCCATCAACATTCAAGATATCACTAAAGTGGCACTTTTTAACAAACCTTTCAGCACCGTGACATTGGCAGGTTAGCAGGTGACCCCATTTCCTTTAAATCACTGAAGGGCCTAAAATAATAATACTGACAGAGTGAAACTGAAAGCACATTATGAGTACAAACAGATTGAATAACTTTTTCAGAATGCATTCTTTTCATGTAAAAAAGATTTCTGGATGTAGTAATTTTCTAATATATTTTACTATGATATTACTATTAGGAGTAGTAGTAGTAGTAACATTTAACACTCCACTATTATTTTATAGTCTGTATATTATATATACACTTAACTTTAATGTACCCTGATGTATACTAGAGAACCAGATTGTGTAAATGTACCACTCATAATCTTATTATGAAATACCATATTTACATTGCATTTTATTCTGTTTCTTTAGGTTAACAATATTAAATTCAAGACTTTTAAAGATCTTTTTATACCATATAGAATGCATGTTTCACGATCATACTGGCTAAAGTATGAAAGTATAATGGAAAACCAGTAGGGGCAATATGGCCTAGAATCATGTATTATTAATGTAGATCACATTGTCAGTGCTACCTGCAGTTTATAACAAAAGATCCTGATGATATAATTAATAAAATTAATTTGACATGGATTTGATAAGCGGCATAAAATGGATAGGGCTGCAACTAACGATTATTTTAATAATCGATTAATCTGTCGATTATTTTTTCGATTAATCGATGAATCGGATAAAAAAACAAAAAAGCATTAATTTACATCAACTCAATACATACTTAAATACATACTTGTTGTTTTAGTTAATAGTTGTGTAAAGGTAAGTAACCCAAAGAGCAGATACACACACACACACACACGTTCACTTGAAGCTTATTCATTAAATTATTACCATCACTAGTAAGTGCGAGTTAAGTTCATTTGTACACCACATTTAAACACATCTTAAGATGCCCAAGTGCTATAAAAGAACTTTAAAATGAAATTAAAAAGTACAACACACACAAATATATACGTCAACAATAACTGATATGGGACAAAGCACAGAATATATACACGACAATAGATTGAAAAATGAATGGGCCAAAAAAGGCGAGTGAATAAAAACGTGTCTTTAGTCCTGCTTTACTACTGTTATTAACGAGCTAACGCTAGCTTGTCACGCTAGTCAGCTGGATAACGAGTATATACCACACCAGCACCAGAAGAGGGACATTACGTTCCTCACTTCAAAACAGAACAAAAGTAGGATTGTGTAGTGACTTTACCCTGCTGTTGAACCTCCCTTTCAAGGACTCTGTGTCTCTGTGTCTCTGTGCTGAATCATCACCGTGGTGCGCCCGTGCCATGCCGTGTCGCTTTTGCTTATCTTGCAATTAACACGTTTTCGATTTATTTAGTGTGAAATGTTCCCACACCTTGGATGACTTAGGTCATACTGATTTCTCTGCCTCCGCCATGTGTTTCAGAACAACGTTATAAGGGTCTCTCCGGTCTCTCTCCGTATTTCCTCTCTACCCCCGCTCTGCTCTTTTTTCTTTTCTTTCGCTCCACGCCGCTCCGCACGGCACTCAACTCAATTGCTTTTATCTCTGCGACTGAGTGGCGTGTCGCGCGACACAACGAATCGATAATGAAATTCGTTGCCAACTTTTTTAATAATCGAATTTTATCGATTTTATCGATTCGTTGTTGCAGCCCTAAAAATGGATGAATTGATTAATAAATACAATTTAGGCTAGTGTTTGCTACAGGTCTAAAGCTTCTAACTCAAACTACTTCCTGCAGCACAAGTGTCACAACAATCCCACTTTCACTTTACAGGTGTGTAAAGTCTCCTGACAGCCCACAATCACATACAGAAACATTTTAGATCCAACATTACTATCTTCGGCAGGTAGAAAACATTGTTCAAGACTTTTGGGAATTAAATGTAAGACATTTAATACCTTATAAGGCCTTTTTGAGGAAAATAAATGTAATGCTTTTTAAAAAAAATTCAAGACATGCATATATTATCACTTTCATATAAATACAATACGACTTATTATACCCATATCTGTAATAATAGACTATACTACATCAATAGAGAGAGAGAGAGAGAGAGAGAGAGAGAGAGAGAGAGAGAGAGAGAGTGTGAGTGAGTGAGTGAGTGAGTGAGTGAGTGAGTGAGTGAGTGAGTGAGTGAGTGAGTGAGTGAGTGAGTGAGTGTGTGTGTGTGTGTGTGTGTGTGTGTGTGTGTATATGTGTGACCTCCCGCCCCACAAGTAATTCATCACACACACTGTGTTTAAACTGGAAACTGTTTCCATGTGTAATGGGCCTCTCCTAACCTGGCTCTTAAATGACACTATTTAAAAGGGACTAAAAATAACACAAAATGGAAACAACATGCCAGCTTATTGACATACATGATTTAGTGCTGCTTGAGATAATATCTCAGATCTTACATGTAGCTTCTAGGCCTATTATCCGTGCCTTCTCTCTTCCCCATCTCTCACATTATTGTCTAAAACTCGTATGCATGAGAAACTTTAACAGGACATTAGAGTAAAATATGGACATGATCAGCCCCACAGGTTGTCACAGCACGGCCCTGAGTCAGTGGAGTAAGTGCTAGTAAGATATAGTTTGCTTAAGCCAAAGTTGGATGTCTTTGAAATCCCTGTGTTTAAATATCTTGGAGGGATTTAAACCTGCCAAATATGTGGGGACTAGGGCCAGTTTCAGAGCTGGGTGGAGCCGAGAGAGGCAGAGGAGAAGGTTGTCTTGCTCCAGGCAAGTACCTGGAAACAACACTGACCTTTGACCCATGGAAGCTTTTGCTCTTCTTTGGGTCAGAGAAGGTGGATGTCAGCGAGCTGTTGGGTAGTGTAGGCAACTTCAGGTTCTGACTGAAAAGGGAGGTGGAGCCCTCCTGCATTACCATCACCTGCCAGAGGAACAGCAACAAACCAAAATCAGCAGAGGATTCTTTGCTTTGAAAAGATTTTTCATTGGGGTGCAGTTATAAAGTTAAAAAGAAATACTGGGTATTGTACTTAAGGTGTACAATACTTCATGACAATTTCCAAAAGGATTTGAGTACCGAAAGCTGGCATTGAATGCTTGATTAGATTCTTAGCCTTGTTTGTTGACTTATTCTTTGATCAGATAGTTCATGATTCCAATTTATTTATTTTTTTTAAATGGGAAAATATGCGCTATTTGTTTTTTTTTTAGTCTTCCATTACTGTATTGGAAGGCAGTACATCTTAAACCAGTTGACTTTATATGCTGATACTGAACTTTTTATATGAAGAATGGCTTTAAGTGTTACGAGTACCTGATTTATGAAACATTATCTGCATATAAAATAATTTTGTGGGGTGTATTTTTAATGGCCACTGGGTTTAACTGCCTCTTCCACTCAATGTTTGGGGCTAAAGTTCAATAAAGAGTACAAATGGTAAAGAAGAGAAAGTTTCGCTTTTTTTTTGTTACACAAGAAGCCGTTTTTTATTCATTATTGCAAGGAATTAAAAATTGCTCTGGTTTCACCACCAAAGCTTAGGTATCGTATTGCCACTGAAAGTTTCAAATGATATACAGACCTGTTCAAAAAAGAACTTAATTATGGCATTTCTGCTTTACAGTATTAGAATTAAAATCTAAAAAGAATTGTTTCAAATTTGGCCTCCTTTCTAAGAGTGAGATGAGAGGGTTAATATCAAACTCTCTGTGTTTATTATGGAGCTGGAGTCAGGGTGTGGTAGCATAGAGACCTGTGTGTGTGTGTGTGTGTGTGTGTGTGTGTGTGTGTGTGTGTGTGTGTCTGTCTCTGCATATATACAGACAAATACATGTATGACACATATCTTTGTTTTATCCACACATAAACAGACATACTGTGCCCAGATGTTGTTCACCGAGAAATAGTTGGAGCACATAACTCCACACGTTTTACATTTATGTTGTGTTAATTAGAGAGCTTTACAGCTGTTGGTACTAGGGCTGGGCAATATTGCTTATGAATAATATTTGATATTTTTAGGCTATCCCGCGATATACGATATTTACTCTGATATTTTTATATTTTTTATAAAATAACATAACTGCTTGAGTTAACCCTTTGATGCATAATATCATACCAGTGTGATTATTCTAGTAAACTAATCTGAATTTAGAGGGAACACAGCTCGTATATGAGTAACACTCTGAGGAACTCTGATGTCATCTTAGGGCTGGGCGATAAATCGATTTTATCGATTAACTCGAACGTGTAGTTAATGTCGATTTGTTTAAATGAAAATCGGTTTTCTCCTTAACATCCGCCGATGCTTCCCTCTGGGCTCCCGTAGCTCCGAACGGGCTCAGCCCTCCCCCGCGCGTAATGCGTTTGCCATAGAGATACACAAACAACATGGCAGCGGCAGGGACTAACATTAGTTATTTTCTTAACTAGTTGATTCATTACTTACTTAACAGTAATCTCCGCCGAAATGACCAGCAGCTTGCGGTGCTCTGTCCCCGGCTGAGAGTCACCTATTCTTTGATAACTGAACCACCAGCACCATGCGGAGCACCATGACGGAGCACCAGAGGCGGTGTGGAGGAACTCTGTTGCGGCTCAACACATCTACTAAATGCCGCTGATACGACCGAGCTGTGACGGAGGTCTGTAGAGGCTTAAACAATTAGCAATCGCCGCTCTGTAGCACGAAGCTTCTCTTCGACGTTTTTTTTACCGCTAGTTACTGAAGGAGCTTGCTACAGGTATGCTACATTCAAGAGACCATGGGATGTTAATGTACGTTACTCAGCAACAGGTGAAAATAGGGGCAAGGTTGCGCAATAAAGTTAAAATGATTTGTAACTTTTAGCGAGGAACGAGAAGTGAATTACCTGTAGGCCTATGTGTGAAAACAGCTTTATCTCTCAAACACTCAACAAAATAAAGTTAAAACTTGTTTTGAACAATTTCTTTGTCATCTGCAGATTGATTTTAAGTAGGGTGGCAAAAAATCGATTTAAATCTTAAATCGGATTTTTTGTGGAAAAAATCGTGGATTTTTTTTTTTTAGGCCATATTGCCCAGCCCTATGTCATCTTGAGGTGAAATTGGTCTAGCAATCATTTTGTAGCATATTTTGCAGAGGATTGTGGTTCCACATCTGCCCTCCTGAAACCAAACCAGATGATAGACACGTTCCGGGATCTAGTCTGGATCAACGGAAGTACATTTCCAGGATAATTGTCTGACATCCGCTCTCTGTGTGTTGCCGTTCTCAAACTCCGTTCGCAGACTTTGCAAGCTAGCAAGCTACACGCTGAAAATGGCAAGTTTTGAAGAACATTTGGATTGTGCAACAAGGCAGACCTGCTTGGTTCTGTCTTTCTTAAGAGTAATGACGTATTGCACTGCCATCTTCAATGCCAAGAGCCGCAAATGTCTACACAGCACACATTCAAACATCTAAAGCTGCTTGCATCTTGCAGTCATTATGGGGCTCGAACAATGGCCAGCATATGCAAGTCAAGACAACACAGCTGCTTCAGTGTGTCTATATTGGAGTGCCGAGGCACATGACGGTAAATCTCTCAGCAATGATACAAGTACTGGTCTCATTAAACGAAAAGAAACTTGAAGCCACCTTATAGTGGTGTCCAAGTCGCTAGTCATCTTTAGACAAGCCTGTTTCATCCATGACCCTCAAAGCATGTTGGAAATCTTACTTTTGAGTCTTCTGAACTTCGTTTGTGAGGATCCCGTTGCTGTTAAAGAGAGGGACAACAAAAGAGATGGATAATCATTATTCACAGCTAAATTCAATAAAATACAAAGAATTTTAGCTTCGGCAAATACTCATTACATCATTAATGTCCAAAAATGTGAACAAGTTGTGGTAAAGTAAGTTTGAATTGAATGAAATTGAACAAAGTAATTAGAGGTCGACCGATTAATCGGCCGGCCGATTAATCGGCCGATTTTTGGCATTTTTTGTTTTAACATAATTGGCATCGGCCAATATCAAGCCGATTAATAAGCATCTGCGGGCAGCCTAGTGTTAAAAACATGAATAGGCGACATTTTTTACAGCGCGCCCAGACCAGCTGCCTCCAGCCCCTCCCCTCGTGAATTCTTGCGCAGTGTGTCTCGCACAGCCACTTCAGGTTCAGACGCTACCGTTAGCAATAGCATGTTGCTGGTGTTCTTGCCTTGTGATTAACTGTACTAATAAAACCGTACAAAACACCGCGGCCACACCGCTGTGGAAGCTCCCCGAATGTCATTTATCAGAGTCTGGTTGTTACCCCTGTCCGTGGCAGTCTCAACCACTCCTATAACGGAGCTAACTGGAGCTAACCGCTAACGGAGTAACCGCTAACGGAGCTAACCGCTAACGGAGCTAATCGTTGCTAACAGAGCCTTCAGTCCTCCGTGCCTGTATCCATTAACTGCATCTATGGACTTGAGCACGAATAAAACCATTAATTTTATTAAATTGGCTGGTTGAGTTTTAAATTACAACTAAGAGTTGTTTGAATGACAGAAATCTGGAAATCAACAGGACATGTAGGCTAACAGTAGGATCCCCAAAACACAGATAAAACACTTCAACAAATGAACAATGATCTAACAAACAAGGTGAACAAGAATTGACTTTAGATAGCCCTAGTCTGATGTGATTCAACAGGAGTTAGGAGGAAATAGTGTTGAGATTAATATGTCGCTTTATGTGAAGCAGATTTGTATTCTCAGAAGTTTAAAGCTGATAAGTGCACTAAACTTTATTTTTTCATTGAAAGGTTTATTTGACAAAGTTTATTTTCTTCTTACCTGTTTCGTTTATTTAATATATTTTTCATACATTATTTATACAATATAGGCTACAGTATGTTTTTACGTTATACATTTTTAATTGAAGTAGCCTATACACACAGAAAAATAATGGTTCTTTAACGGTTCTTCAAAGGACTCAATGGTTCTTCAAAGAGTCATCACCAATTAAAGAACCTTTATATTTAGAGAATGGTTCTTCAAGCCTTTTATATGGTTCTTTCAAGTACTAAAGGTTCTTGGTAGCCAAAAACAATGAAGTTAGGGCACCAACAATTATTTATATTATTGATTAATCTGCAGATTTTCTCGATTGTTTGGTTTGCATATAAACATCAGAAAGCAGTGAAAAATGCCCAGCACAGTTTCCCAAATAGTATTTGGTGTGGTTGGTTTACTGCAGTGGTAAAAGTACTAACAGGACTAGAAATACTTGGTAAATTACTTGCATTCAAAATGTTAAGTAAAAGTACAAAAATTGATGGATTAATGGAAATGTCACTTAAATTTTGCAATTGAAATAACTGGGTGTAATTGTATTTTCTTGTAACTAAAGACACCAAAATAAATGTAGTGGAGTATTAAAAAAGGATTACACAAGAAGTAGGCCTATACTGTACTTGATTGAGTAAATGTTTTGAGGTATAGGTCAAATTAGTTTATTAGAGGTATTAGTTTATTAGTTTATGCTCTTTTCCCCTCATCAATACTACACACACACACACACACACACACACACACACACACACACACACACACACACACACGAGTCATGACATGGTATGGGAAGAGTAAAAAAACGTTTGTTTCGTATCATTACATCAGATCATAGCCTGTCATATGTGTACAGGTTTAGCTTAGTTTAAAAACAGTCTAACGATTTTATAACGATTAAATAATAATAAGATTTAGGTTCGTTTTTTTTAACGTTATTAAATATAAATCCAACACGCTATGCGTTGCAAATATATACCGTCAAAGGACTATGGCGGGCGGAGACAGAAACACATTGAGGAGTGCGCTCTATCTGGCACCCCGCCCGCTGGATCTTCACACAAGTGAAAAACGAGCGCACCTCTTCAACTGGCGTAACCCAGTCACCCCACATCGTCTCTCGGTGAGTGGGCATCGGACCAGCGGCTAATTTGCTCCTAAACTACACTTTGGTTCCTGGGGCAGGGAGGCGAGGTAAGCGTTTTCATTTTACTGTTAGTTTGTTGCTGAAAATGTGCTTGTTTAAACAGTGCTTCTAGAATAAACTCTCTGATGTTAGCTACGTTAGCTAACGTAACTTAGCTAGCTAGCTTATGAAGGGTAACTGACATTTAACTTCATTAACGTTATTTCAAAGGAGTCGTTAATGGAGACATTTCAAGGCTGTATCGTTGTTATCTTCTATGATAACAACGTTATCACAACGTCTGTTTGCAGATTCAATGTTACGTTATCTAATAAGTTATCTGTTTTGTTTTTTATTAAGAAATATCTGAGTCATTGTGTGCTACATTGGCTGGTTTAGCTAGCTAGGTCAATGCTACGACAAACGTTAGCGCGCTAAAATGTAGCTAGCTAACGTTGATTTAGCTCGGTTTAAGGAAAGCTTTATGAATAAAACGTTACTAACGATAGCTAATCCACCGACCGTTAGTAACGTACGGACATTGGCAATGGTAAATTATCTTTTTATATTTGAATTTAGTAGTGTAAAAATGGGCGGCAAAAGCGTTTTTCACCGACTGTCACTGTCCTCAGCCGTACGTAACGTTACGTAACGTCTGTATTAAAGAGCAACGCCGCCATCTTGCTTGCTGAAAAGTGAACATGCAGAAAAAGGAGGAAAATTTGTTTTCGGCGATCATGTAGCCTATTTTGAATGCTCACCTTTCCATGTTGTATGTGTTTTTAATTGTTTGTGTAACGTTACTATATATTACGTGTGTGTGTTTTCAGATTCAGACCTCAATGTTAAATGTTACTCAGATCATTTTAAATGTGTGTTCACAGAAAACTACTTCCGTGACTACCAGCTGCCCCACTGCCAAGCAGCTGGAAAATGCCCAGTCCAAGGTGTTGAGAGTCAGGTCTTTTATATTTTACCTGGCAGGTACAGCCAAGGGGCAGACTGAATTGTTCAGTTGGCTGTTTTTTAAGGAATATTGATTGAAGTAAGTGTGACTTTCCAAAACAATTATTGTGAAGTGGCTATGACACACACCTGCTGTGAACAGTGACTGACTCAAAGCCTATGTTTCTGCAGATACCCAGCCCACCTCCAGTCCGTAGGCAAGACCATCACCACGGCAGATTTCTACCTGAGGAACATACAGGAGTTCCTCGAATACTTTCGGGAAACCCTACCCGCCCAGTCTCGCCTGAATGCGATGGATGTGGTGAGCGTGCTGCACAGGGGATTTTGTGATCTCTGTATGTATTAAAATCTCGACTTGTGTCCTGTTGTCATCACTGCTTGTGAGTCTGTTGTTTTTGTTAATGTCTCCTCTGAAAGAGTCTGTCCGTTTTCTGTGTCGGGGAATACAAGACTCTTGGAGACTGACGAGTTTCGCTGGCTGGAGAGGTGGCTGGAGCTGCGGGCGGCCAGCAAGCCACCAAACCAGCTGGTTTTTGTCACGGCTGGGAAGGGCCATGCTAAAACTTCTTGCACCACCTGCAGGTAGCGTGGGCGGAGATGGGCCTTAAAAGGTCCCCCAACTTCACCGACCTGAGGACGGCTGTGTTTGCTCGTGTGAGTTCTCCTCAGTCACTTATCTGTTCATGCTGGATTTCATTAACTAATAACTAATTTCCATTCAACTCTGCTGGCTTAAGGCGAGACACTACAGGTGAATAGGCTACATTTTTTAAATAATAGATATCTCCATGAAACTTCCTCAGTTGATTACTTACACAAGTATATAAAAAAAAAATGTATTACAAGTTTTTGAAATGTTTGTTTAATTATGCAAATTAGGCATTTTCTCATTAAATATGCACGATTTTGCATATATTTTCGGTAGATAGATCTGAACATATGATAAAGCCAGGTGCAAAATTCTTTTTTCATTTTGTTTACACACAAGATGAAAACAAAATTACAGGGATTTCAGGATACCTGCTTTCATTACCTAGGAAATCAAAATATACTGTCCATAGCCTTAAAAAAATCAATTTTCGCCATGTTTTTTAGCTTAAAATGTCACATAAATCAGGGCAGGAATGATTTATTAACAAATCCCTCTGTAAATATCTTCAGAATACTACTAAGTGTATAACTGGAAAGTTTGGTGTACATAGGTGCTACATAGGCTGAGATGTTTATACTGGAGAATGACAAAAAACTAATTTTGAGAAAACGGCATTTAAAGATTTAAATAGTGGAATTTAATACATTTCTATTGGAAAAATTGCTCAAAAACAGAATAAATGCTCAGGCCCTTAGTGATAATAATATAGAATATCTCAAGCTCATGAAAATTGATTATTTAATAAAATGGCAGGCATATAAGGCCTACAACTGCAGTAACTCAATGAATTAATATTGGCGTATCATGCACAAAGTTGCAGACAAAACCCACGCTGGACAGGTGTATGGACACAGAACAAGACCAACAATAGATGTCACAGCTTTTTTAAAGTCCAACTGTCCATTCCAGCACCATATGTATTTTAGCTGTGCTTAGACTCTAGACTATGTTTTACACTGGCAGCTGTGACGGCCTCAGCTTTTGAGGTCCTGAGCATATCAGTTTCTCTCATTGAATTGACCGTCACATGTGCTCTGAAGCCACAACTTCTCCATAACAGAAAGCATGGCAGAGGTACCTTCATTGAAGGTAGAGATGGTCATACTTGCTGCTGCTCCAGCTTACTTTTCCCACAAAACAGTCCCCTCAGTCAGCTGATGGTGAAGCTAACTAACCAGAACCAGTCCCCTCAGTCAGCTGATGGTGAAGATAACTAACCAGGCTCCCATCAGCACTGGTTCATAACACAACAGAACTAATTATGACTCATTCAAAAGACCAATATTTAGAACATTGGAGAAAATAAACAAAGTAGACTAAATTATTATTTGACAGATTATCTGCACACTGTCAGAGATACGAAGAAGAGACGGATCCTGACTAAATACAGGCTCAGTGACCACCAACTGGGTCAGACAGAGATGCACTTCCTCCTCCACTGGGAAAAACTATCTTCACTAAGAGATTTACACTTTGAAAAAATAGCCAAAAAAAGTTAACACCAGAAGAGAAGCTGATAGTTCTCCTAGGAGAGGTGACAGCAGCTCCACTGACAGCTACATATGGATCTGCCTGCTACAGCCTGAGGAACTCACACCACTTAGGATCCCAAAATTACAGATTTGTTTAGTAGCCTATTATATAGTAATTATATTATACAAAACTGTAACTGTTGTGTAATGTAATTGTTTTGTAATATAGTGTTGTATCGCGAACAGTACAGTGTGGTATATATGTGACAAATATTTAATATGACATGGAGAGAGAGAGAGAGAGAGAGAGAGAGAGAGAGAGGGATAGACAGACAGAGAGAGAGAGAGAGAGAGAGGAATAGACACAGAGAGAGAGAGAGAGAGAGAGAGACTACCTCCGCTGTCTGAACACTCCTGTTTTCTTAACGACAGTTTAAACATCAACGTACTATGTGAAGGCATTTCCTCATCTGTTGTCTTAGTTTGTAATCCTGTGTGTCTTCTTGCTAATAACTGTTTGTCTTCTCTGAGGTGATTTTCGGCCGTTTTCAACGCACTTCTTTCAACATTTTGAGCTACCGCGGAAATGTCAGAGCACGTCACGTGACCATTCTGAACGAATCACGTTGTCAGAAATTGGCATCAGCCAATGAGATTGCGCATTTTGAGTTAAATCCCCCCTTTTACTTTCACGATTGATTGCTGATAAAAAGGAAATGACCATATTTGGATCCGACAGCATTGTATAGGAGAAAGAGAGCTTTCCAACGGTATATGTGAAGACAGGGTGCAGACAGCGATCGCGGAGCAGCGCGATGATTTAGAACGCCAACTTTTGTTGAATTTAGGTGAAATCTACCGCCGCAAACAGACAAAGTGTAGTAAAATAAAGACCTAAATGTGTATTTCGGACTTTATTTCACCACAAGTCTGAAAGAAGACATGTTATTGAAGACAAATAGCCCAAAATCTCAAAATTGACCAGTGAGAAAAAAAACGATGTTTTTGCCTGCCGTGTCTCGCCTTAACTAACAGTAGCAATATTTTCTCTTCTACTGTACTAAGGCCAAGAACAACCTGCCTGCCGAGCAGCGGAAGATGGTGGCCACCTTTATGTGCCACAACACGGCCACAGCTGACTGCTTCTACACCCTCAACCTGAATGTGGGCCAGTCAAAGAGGATGAGGGAGCATTTCCGCCAGGCCCTCACCCACACCATGCCATCACCGGAGTCACCAGGAGCCTCCTCCTCCTCCACCACCAGGAAGAGGTCCTGCAAGCCTGAGTCCTCCTTCAGTTCCAAGGACGAAACCCCTGTCCCCTACCAGGAGTCAGGGACCTCAGACTGGAGGAGCAGAGGGAGTTTATGGCGAGGCTGCAAAATGTAAGTAAAACTCTAAGATATGTACATTAAAGACTCAGTCCATTTCATGTCTGTTACACCAGACCTCACTCTGTGTTTTGTGTTTCCTCAACAGACACCAGAGAAGGCCCTCAGGACGAGCAGTCAGTACAGCAGGCTGATGGTGGCGCTGACTCCCCTAGAGGCTCAACCCTCCTGTCAAAGAGGATTTCAGAGAGGGCGATAAGGGCAGCGTATCGTGTGGCACAAAAGACTTGCAAAACACACACACACACACACACACACACAGCTGTTTTATTGTTTTTATAGTATAGATTGGTTAAGATTCATTTTGTATTATTAAATGTTCTATTTTAGTAGATGTTAAGATTAATTTTCTTTGTTTGTTTTCAAATGTTGTTCAATATTGGTATGTATTTAATACAAGTTACTTTTTTACTACAACTATAATACTGAGCACGCTTAGCCTAAACATGGAGCTATGAACACCAAATTGGTCAGGTGTTCTTAACACAGGCCCACCTTTGAGTTTGAAAAGGTTCAAAGTATCTCGCTTTATTAAATTACATAGATATCTAGTGCAATACTTAACAGCTGTCATAGAGTGAATGGGAACTTCCCCAGTTTCCTCACTGTCATTTCTTTTAGGGATGGACTACTACTATCTATCTGGAACCAGCTTGGTTTAGTAGAGCACTCTCCACTGGACAACACATCCAAATTTCATAGTCATAACTCATTTCAAAGTGTTTTTATTGTGACCAGAAATCCTCCTCACACGTCAATAACCTCATTTTTAAAAACTGACATTTGTCACCCTCATGACAGGGAACTCAGGGTTCCCCAGTGTCCTTGCTGCCATGGCAGTTACTTTACCAAATGGCCGACACCAGGGGAACTTTGTGACACGGCAGTCAGGACACTGGGGAACCCAGAACTCCCAGCGTTGTGAATCACTATATAAATATGTTAGTTTCACTCTGGTTCCTGATTAATTTAATTAATGCAAATGTTTCAAAACCAGGTTTTGATTCAACTCTGTAATGTTGTTCTGAATGTTTGGCCAATCAGATTGCCTGGTTGGATCTACTTGTATTGTTATTGTGTAACATTTGTTAAATTTTTCTCATTTTTTTTGTAATGTAATTGAATTAAATATGGTCAACAATAAAATTGTCAAATAGCCAAATATACACATGTATTGTTGTTTTTAAATCTACCCTGAATAACATTTAAAATGAACAAAGAACCATTTATTCTGAAGAACCATTTAAAAAAAGGTTCTTTATTGAACCAGTTGGCTCCACAAAGAACTTTCTTGAAAATGGTTCCTTAAAGAACCAATTTTGAATATGGTTCTTTAAAGAACCTCTTGTTAAAAGGTTCTTTGTGGAACTGAAAATGGTTCTTCTATGGCATCACTCTAAAGAACCATTTTTGGTTCCAGTTAGCACCTTTATTTTTCTGTGTGTACAGTGTAGATTGGTGAAGTGTTCAATAAATGTTTTTGTTGAGAAATTCTGTGTATATTAGTGTTACGTTTTATCTTTCAAATAGAGGTTTAAAAACAAGCACATATCAGCCAAATATCGGCCAAAATAAATCGGCAGCATTAATCGGCCATCGGCTGACCCTGATTTCTAAAGATCGGCATCGGCATTGGCCAGAGAAAAACCATATCGGTCGACCTCTAAAAGTAATGTACTAAGATCTTTCACTAGTGAGACTCTCCTTCTGACAATAGAGTTTCGATATGGTCTATGTCAACACTAGAGCCATTTTTTAGGCTAAGAAGGGGCTGCAGGGCAAAGTAAATAGAGAGCACTTAGCTCCAGTCATAAAACTTCCAGACCACAGGGGTCCTCTGGCAGGGGGCCAACGGATTGACTGCACCCAACACTGAGGAAGCAACTAGAAATGTCCTGATCCCAATGATTGTATCAGGGCATATTTAATTGGCTAAAATAAAGCAATTCAAAATTCAAACCTTTCTTTGCTGTACTCTGCTGTGTTTAGTCCACCTCAGCCTGCTAGTGTTGCAGCGTGCTGCTCTCCTTTACCACAGCCAGCATCTACACTGCAAGCATTTCGCTTCATATGTGAGTGAAAATAAGTGTGTGTGAACATGGAACATTATTTGGTTGCATGCACTGGTGATTGACTCTGTTCTGTTCTTTTTAAGAAACCCAGAGTCTGAGACTTCTCTCCTTGCCATCACAGAGGAACTCCTCTCTGCTAGAGCAGCCTCCCTCTCCTCAGTTGTCATTCTGCTCGATCTTTAGCTGCATTTGACACGCTGAACCACCAGATCCTCCTCTCCACCCTCCAACAACTACAAGTCTCAGGCTCTGCACTCTAAGTACAAGTCTTTGCGTGTCTAACTGATGGACTTGCCTACCATGGCTCAGGTTCATCATACATCCAGGACATGGTCAATCCAGCTCATCCACTACACTCTACTACTGCCAACTGGCTTGATACTCCCTTATCATGATGGAGGCCCAGCTCCCGTTCAACAAAATCACCACTGTTTGCTGTCCTGGCTCCACAATGGAGGAACAAGCTCCCCATTGACATCAGGACAGCAGAAACTCTACACATCTTCCAAATAAAATAAATAAATGAAAACTTTCTCTTTTCTCTATCGCTTATTGTTTCTAAATGTAGCACTTTGCAATATTAAAAGGACTAGGCAGAAAACACCAGATGAGCACATCCCTAGCTGCCACTAAAGATAAACTTTACAACTATAGAGAGCTTTAATGTGAGGATGCCAATGGTTAACCACAGAGAATAGTTTTGACCGGTTATACATGTCATTCTATAGGTTAAAATGAGAATAGCTGGTTCACCCTAAAGGTCAGTCCACCTTAAGTGAGCCTGTGCCGATGTTGTCGCTAGCTTCGGGGCTAACCCACTTTTACTTTAATCAGGTAGCAGCATGACACGGGACCTTGGCTTGGGTCTTGAGGAGTTGTAGCATTTTTTCACTGACAAACAGCTTAAACCAGGGCTTCTCTAAGTCCAGACCCAGCCGCATCCAGATCCAACGGCAAGTCAATCCGGACCCAGCCCATTCCTTGTGTATGAAAACAACACGTTCTGAAGTGTTATATTTTATATTTTGAAATAAATGTTCTTTAGATCAATAAATTGTTGGATATACAGTAGTGATATAATGGACTGTAGCTAATCCATGATCCGTACGGATTCTTTTTCAACTTAAATACATTTTTTTGTTAAGAGAGAAAGTAAGGCTACAGAAAAAAGGTACCGTTACCAAAATTCAGCTACCCTCTATTGGTCCAAACGTTGACTGGGAAAAGGGAGTACTCAACTTGAATGTTTGTTGCTTAAAAGTTATAAGTGAGTTGATTAAATCTTATTTTGTCATTGCCAATCGTTCCGGACCGCTGAGCTTGAATAAAAATCAGATGCGGACCTTTGTGTAATAAGCTGCTGATCTAAGTGCTGCTAAATTTTAAGTAATTCATTCTGAATTGTATAGGTTTCATAAAATACTAATGTAAAAAAAATCGCTGGCATCTATATGTTTTAACAAACTATATTGCAGAATAATTCGAAAATCAAATGATGAAATATACAAAAAGCAAAGACAACACTGGTCAAACAACAAAGCAGTCTCTTCAGAGCAGGAGAACAGATAACAGGAGTGGTTCGGGTTACAGCTCATATACTCTAACAGAATGACATTTGGCATGCAGTCACAATTCTCTTTTGAACAACAGCTGCGGTGCCTACGAGTTACAAAAAGAGAGCAGTTTTCTCCGGTCCGTTAAAATTTTTACTCCATGCAGAGAAAAATATGATTTGCAATGCCATTACCGTACGGACATTATGGCAGCCTTATTAGACCATTGGAATATTTGGAATCCAAAAGCATCCAAACATTCATGAAATAAAATCTTAGAAACATTAAGGAAGAAATGGCAGAGGTCCTATTTCACACAGGAAAGGCCACGTGTCATGTAATTTGGTAGACTATCACCTAACAAGCTCAGTCAACTGGTCAGCTTTTACTCGCAATTTGAAATATCATTTATTAAAGGATAAGTGATTTACTGTTTTCCTATTACAGTACCAACTGTACCTGTCCATAATCCTCTACAACACCTCTTCTAATATTATTATTAATATCCAGTTTCATTCTTGAGGCCTATACTACGAAGCAAGATTTGGCGTTAACGAGGTAACTTCAGGTTCAACCCGGGATTTTCTTTATATGACGGTGGATCAGTTACCGGGTTAAATTGCCGTGGTAACTTATGCTGAACGCCTAACCTGGTCGGGAGCAGGTTATGTTGGAGATTAGAGATCAACCGGTGTAAAAGCACCGCCTACCGAACAATCAATACTTGATTGATAATGGCGTCACCGTTCTTAGAAGATCCGGTAGAGCTCGGTGCGCGGAGAGAGAGAGGTGCGCTCAGAAAAGTTAAAACATTTAGAGACCGACAACCCCGTTAACATTCCCTGATGGGTATTTTTATGAAAGATATAGATTTTCAGCGGAGGGAATTACGTATAGGCTATTTGTCAGCTTGTTGAGCCGTGTGTTGCCAATGGGCACATCGGTTTGAATTAAGTTTTTATATATTTTATTTGCTCTCACGATCGCTTACCACTGCCAGGGTTGCAATTGAAATAACAGGCTAAAGCAGCGGCAGTTTATGGAAAGCACAAGCGTAATTGGTCAGCTCTTGTGCCTGACTGATAGGGAAGTGATATTGATAAGTGTGATTTACGCATCTACAGCGTTGGCTATTTTTTTGCCAGCTTTCCTTCCTGTTTTAGGAAGCAGCGACTGTATTGCGTTTTGCCTGTAAAACCGTGTCTGTGTTCTTCATATTTATGTAAAATTATAGTTTGCTCTTCTTATATAAAATATGCTGCTCTGGTAGATGTTTGCAATTGGTCGTGCTGCGCAAACACCGCCTCTTTCATGTGAACGTGCGCGCCGCTGGATTGGGAAACCCTGGCTTGATTGGGAAACCCTGGCTTGATTGAACTAGTTGATAACCACCGTCATGACACAGGTTATGCGGGACCGCGGTTGTTAGGGTAGGTGAAGCCGGGTAACTGAAAGAAATCCAGGGCATGTTGATCTCCATTCGTAGTACAGGCCTTTGCTCTACCTCAAACTTGATTATGACTGACTGATTATGTTTTTCTTGTTGTTTTTGTTTGTCTGTCTTCGTTTTGTTAACTGTTGTGTCTAATTATGATTGTACGGTATATTTATTTATCGTTAAGGACCCCCTTGAAAACGAGATGCTGCATCTCAAGGGGTTACTCCTAATAAAAAAAATGTCAACAATTTTCAACTGTCAACAAATCCCATGTTCAAAGCACAACAAGCAATTAATTTACTATTTCATGTAGTGTTTGTGTATCCAAAGTCTAATTCATCTTCTTCCTCTGTGCATTAGAGCTTCATTGTTGACAAAAACTATTACAACACATTTATGAGCCACACTGTTGCACTGAGTGACATGTTTGATGATTGCTGAAAACTACAGTGACCAACTGTTTTAGAAAATTATGGAGTCTTTAAAAGGAACTACTTTTTTTTTTAAAACACAAAACATGTAGCTCACAACATAAACACATCCCCTCCCCCCTGAACGCGCCCACTCTTCATCACCACCTACCCAGACAAAGATTAAGACAAGATGACATAACAACCATAATATTCAAGACACCACAACAAAATAACAACAAAGCAGACAACTGTAAACCAAATAGAACATATTATGTTTATTTGACAACAATAAGCACATAGTATATGCCTCTCCACAGCACAAAGCTTCTTAGGAGCCCTCCAGAGAGCTTTAGTACTTTCCCCACTTACTAGCATAGACATCCAATCTGGCAACCCGTTTATATGACATTTTTTCAAACGCTAGCCATCTCACAAGCTCACTCCTGGATTGACGGCACCCCTTCATTCCTCCATATTCTTAAAATAATCTGTCTAGCTACCATTATACTAGTCTGGACCCAGCTTCTTAGGTTTTTATCCATCCCGTTTAGGATTGACCAGATCCTATTTATTCTCCCAGAATAAATAACGTTGGGCTGAATGGAACCTTGGTCACTGCAATCTGACATTGGTTATCATGTATCCGGTCCAAAATTACTGGACCTTATCACAGGCCCATAAGACATGCAGTAATATCGTCCTCTGTCTTACATTTCCAAAAATTTGGTGTGTCTTTCAGACCAATTCTAAACAATCTGGAGGGAGTCCAATTGAAACGATGCATAATCTTGAACTGAATGAGTCGCACCCTCACAGCGTGACATACAGTTGTGTTCAGAATAACAGCAGTGTGTTTAAAAAAGTGAATAATGCTCAAAATCCTTAGAATAGCTTTTAATTCCATAATATCAATGCATTGGGAACACTGCTGCACATTCAATTCCAAATCAAAACATGACCAAAAGTGAAGAAAAAGGAATATTAGGCTGTTCAAAAAAATAGCAGTATTTATATTTTTCTTTACAAACTCAAACATTTACTGTATAAACTGAAAAATGTCTCAAGGGTTTGCTTTACTTTGAATCACTGCACTAATATTTAGTTGCATAACCATTATTTCTGAGAACTGCTTCACATCTGTGTTGCATGGAGTCTACCAACTTCTGGCACCTGTGAACAGGTATTCCAGCCCAGGAAGATTGAACTACATTCCACAATTCCTCTGCGTTACTGGGTTTGGCCTCAGAAACAGCATTTTTGATGTCACCCCACAAGTTTTCTATGGGATTGAGGTCTGGGGATTGGGCTGGCCACTCCATAACATCTATCTTGTTCATCTGGAACCAAGACTTTGCTCGCTTACTGGTGTGTTTTGGGTCATTGTCTTGTTGAAAGACCCATTTCAAAGGCATTTCCTCTTCAGCATAAGGCAACATGACCTCTACAAGTATTTTGATGTATTGAAACTGATCCATGATCCCTGGTATGTGATAAATAGGCCCAACACTAGTATGAGAAACATCCCCATAACATGATTTTTGCACCACCATGCTTTACTGTCTTCACAGTGTACTGTGGCTTGAATTCAGTGCATGGGGGTCGTCGGACAAACTGTCTGCGGCCCCTAGACCCAAAATGAACAATTTTGCTCTCATCAGTCCACAGAATGTTGCCCCATTTCTCCTTTGGCAAATTTTAACCTATTCAGTACATGTCTTTTTTTCAGCAATGGGACTTTTCTAGTTGATAGCTTTGCTTCACATAGCCTTCTTCTGATCGTAACAGTACTCACAGGCAACTTTAAGTCTTCTTTGATTTTCCTGGAGCTGATCATTGGTCTGTTTTTTTCCCACGTCGTTCAGGCTTTGGATGCCATTTCAAGGCATTTGAAATCATTTTGGCTGAGCAGCCTATAATTTTCTGCACTTCTTTATATGTTTTCCCCTCTCCAATCAACTTTTTAATCAAAGTCCGCTGTTCCTCAGAGCAATGTCTGGAACAACCCATTTTGCTGAGTATTTCAGTGTGAAATGCACTATAACTAGGATACACAACATTTGCTTCCTTCCTTCCTTAAATATGGGCCATAATTGACACCTGTTTCTTCACAGAATCAATCACCTCACTAATTGAACACAACACTGCTATTATTTTGAACATGCCCCTTTCAATTACAGATTAAATGACACAGAATGAGCAGCATGCATGTCATGACTGTTGGGTCTGTTGGTTTTCTATGACTCTACAACACTTACTAGTAAATTATTTGCCATGTAGAAATATCACTTCTACCAAAAAATGTGATTTATGAGGTTAGTGATGTTGGACTGCTATTGCTTTGAACACAACTGTAGTTTTAATATTCCATCAGATTCTGTCCCACTCCTCATCATCCAGTGTAATACTCAGATCCCTTTCCAATGTCTTTTTGAGGGTTGTCCAGGCTCCATCCCCCAGGTTCTGCATAGGCATGGAATAATACTCAGAAGCCTCGTGACCTTTCCCAAAGTTCATCAACACCTTATCTGAACATTCTGGTGCCTTCGGGGTTGAAGAACTGGATCCAAAAATTCCCACTAATAGATGGCGAAGTTGCAAATATCTGAAAAATGAAGACCTAAGGATTCCAAATTGTTGTACCACATCCTCAAAGGATGGGGCAAGAACAGATTGCTCAACACAATACCAGGGTGGGGCTCAGGAGGAAGTGACCAGTGGGCCAGATGCCTTAATGTAAAAGCATAATAATAATACATATTTGGTAGACCCAAACCTCCTCTATCAATTGGTCTTTGTAATTTATTAAAATGTAGCCATTTGTTTTTTTTAACCATTCCATATAAATGTCTGTTATCCTGTCCGCACCCTGCTATGCCCTGCTACACCCTACTATGCTCTGCAGTGCCCTGCTACGCCTTGCAGTGCCCTGCTTCACCCTATACCGCCCTGCAGTGCCCTGCTACGCCATGAACTACTACAACTACTATTTCTAGTCATAGTTCCATTTAGGGCTGAACGATTTTTGAAAATAATCTAATTGCGATTTTTTTCCCAAATATTGCGATTGCGATTCGATTATTTTTTTAAGCTTTGTCTTCTGTATTATTCAACAAAGAATAATAATATAATAAATTATAGTATGAACACACAATTACACACTAGACCAGGGGTGGCGAACCTGTGGCTCTTGAGCCGTATGCGGCTCTTTGCCTGCTCCTGTGAGGCTCTTACTGTGTGGCTGGGGGCTGTGTCATTGGTTGATTGTTGTTTTTAACTTTTCTGAAACATACAGTATTTCAGATAAGTAAAAAAACACATTTGAATGCATCTGCCAATACTGCCAATACATTTGCCAGTTATTTAAAAATGGAAAATAATGCAGCAGTTTTGAGGACAGATTCTACAACCTGAGGAAAAACAGCGGCCACAGATCACCTTCCTCGTTAACCCTTTCACTGCTGAATCCGACTGTTTGAAAGCCCCTTTAGTGACAAATGATTGAGAGAGTTGCTTCGAGAGGCCACAGCTGAGTTCAAGCAAGACCTGAAAAGGACTGTGGATAACAAAGACTGTCAGGTTTCCCACTGAGTCAATCTAAGTGAGAAAAAAAACTATGAAAACTGCTATGTATTATGACTGTCATCAGATCTGGAAGACACTGTTGCTGTTGTAGTGTGGATGTGCCTGTGTTGTGTGGCTTTTTGCTATGGTGCGTTTTTTTTTTTGTGGCTCTTTATACCTAACTGGTTGGCCACCCCTGCACTAGACAGTTAAATAAGTAAAAATATAGTATATAGTATATATCTATACACACACACCAGTGTATTTGCATTTTTTTTTTTACAGTGCATAGAGAGGATCTGCCTCCAGCCCCTCCCCCTCGTGAAGTTGCGTGCTGCCGTTTGCACTTGCTCAGAGAGGCTATCGTTACGTTAGCTAGTTGCTGGTGTTCTTGCCATGGGATTAACTGTACTAATAAAACTGTTGAAACCCCGCGGCCACGCTGCTGTGAAAGCTCCCCGAGCGTCATTTATCAGTCTGACTGTTACCCCTCTCAGTGGCAGCTCCTCCACTCATATCTTTATAACGGAGCTAACCGCTAACCGGAGCTAACCGCTAATCAGAGCTAATCGTTGCTAACCGAGCCTTGAGTTCTGTGTGCCTGTATCCACTAACTGCATGTATGGACTCGAGCCAGAATAAAACCCTTAATTTTATTAAAATGGCTGTAAAAGTTTTAAACTACAACTCAGAGTTGTTTGAATGACAGAAATCAGCTCAAGGTACGGCGTAGCGTTAGCGTGCTAGTTGATGCTTTCTCTGCGGAGTGCGGACTGATTTGCTCTTGCGAGTCATGTGACCAAATCGCAGCCTTTGCGATTAGGAAATCGCGTTTTAACATATATTATCGCAAATGCAATTAATCGTTCAGCCCTAGTTCCATTATCTTTATTGTGACTATTATTGCCATTGTTGATTACACCCCCAACAGGCACGTCAGACACCGCCTACTAAGAGCCTGGATCTGTCCAAGGTTTCTCCCTAAAAATAAGATTTCCGAGGTTTCTCCCTAAAAGGGAGTTTTTCCTCACCACTGTCGCACTAAATGCTTGCTCTTTGGGGAATTACTGGAATGGTTGGGTCTTTGTAAATTATAGTGTGGTCTAGACCTACTCTATCTGTAAAGTGTCTTGAGATAACTCTTGTTATGATTTGATACTATAAATAAAATTGAATTGAAAAGCAGAGGTCTCTTTTCAGCAGCCTTCTCCTGGAATTACGACCCCCCTAGCTTTACTCTGTAAGCTGTTTTTAAAAGATTTACGTCTTCAGTAGGAACCAACGGGCTGAGAGCCACAGGGAAGACAGTGTTGTAGGACTGTCCCCAAATCAGGATTTTGTGCCCCCGCTTCCCTCCGTTTATATCACCCGTCGCTACTTCCATCACAGTTAGTTTTGTGGTTAAGTCATTTTGAGACAAGACTGTAAAGTTTACAGCCTGCCATACTGTTGTTCCTGCATTGCTCTGTGTACAATGACACATCTAAAAAAACAAAGTGCAGTGATTCAACTTGGAGTCTTCTCGACTCAGGCTCAAATCATGGACTTTTAGGGGGCACCCATACATTGTTGGTTCAAGTTGTTTTTTCATGGGATAAGTTGACAATAAGAAATATTATCAGCCTGCTGTATGAGTGACTTGTCTCAAACACTTAAGGTATCCTTAGCTAGGCACTAGATCTCAGTTACAGATGTACTGGTCTAGATTTACTGTGGCTGAAGAAAGGCAGGTTGGTTGTGTAGAACTTTATGTATGTGTGACTGTATTAGTGTGTGCAAGAGTGTTTCTGATGACACAGCACTGCTCCATCGAACTCCATCGACTTTCCCCGGAAAAATAGAGATGGAGGTTTTTCCTCCTAAGCAGGCTACAGTAGAAGTTTCTGTATAGGATTAAGAAACGTCACTCCTACCCCTCCGGCTTTCAGTAGCTTCCTACGAAACTCCTCTGTTGGGTTGTTGAAGGTGAGCTTCTCACAGCGAAGATGATTGACCGGTGGGTGGCCCTCCAGGTGGAGGAACAGGTCGTAATCAAAGCGAACTTTCTTCGGTTCTTCCTGAGAGAGAAAAAAGAGAGACTATCAGGACTTAACCACAACTATTTTCTTTTATCAACACCACTACACTGCATCACTTGAACACTGCATTTAGATCCAAACTACAAGTAATTGTTGAAGTAACTTCTTCCGGTTCTCCACAATGATAGAAATTAGTAGGTCGACAAAAATCAAATTGATATGTTTCACAGTTTAACAGTTTAACAATGACATACTAGTGTAGACATTTTCAAGCTACCCCAGTGTGAGGAAACTGCCAAAATGACACAGAGTGTCTGTGGGGGTCTGCTCTTGTTCTTACACTACCACGTTGGCATTTATCACTTTTATGACGTGTTCTATTTAGTCTTGGCATGAATGTCCTGTCTGTCTTTAACTTTGTGTCGTGTTGCTGTTGTGTCTTGACCATGGCTCTCTTTAGAATGAGACCCTGTGTCTCAATGACATTACCTGTCTAAATTAAGGTGAAATAAAACAAGGTCCACAGATGTCTAGGCCTATAAATAAACCCAAAAGCAAAAACCTCCTCATTGAAAAACTACAGCAAACTACTGTCAAACCAAAACAAACCTGGTGGAACAAGCAGATTAAGAAATAAAAAGAGACTTAAAATGAATCCAGTGTTAAAGATGTAACACATGTAGTTTGCTGGTGAGTTAAGTTGTTAAATGTACCTTATTTTTGAAGTAAACTTCAATAGGCAAGATGAAGCCAGCGTATCCAGACTCCTCTACTTTGTACGGTGGATCCTTGCACACTGAAATTAAAGAGACATTTGCCATTAGAGAGGCCATCAACCTTCAAAACAGAGAGACTGGTTTAAATTCATTTAGTTCTATAAAATGCAAAGCAGCTATTTCCATGCAAGCACTGTTGGGTGCACCGCAGCGCAACACTTGAACAGTCCTCATAACCATTATTAAAATTATCACATTTTCTCACTATTCTGGACACAAATATTAGGTGAAGAAGTGTATGAAAATATATGTGACTGTTGCCTTTGATTCTCAAAGTCTCGTCACTAAATGAACTGAGCCACTAAACCTGCATCTCCATTCTCTTGAGATCTCATTAACACCCATTTCCAATGTGATATCAACACAAAAACTGGGGCTTAAATTGTGACCAGGGCCTTTAAAGTTTGTGAATCCACCCAGCTCATGACAAGGTGAAGACCTCCCCCCTCATTCCCATGGGCCTTTAAAGACAAACAAAGTCTACTAGAGCGCAGGTGTTCTTCCCTGGAGGTGTGTGTTTGTCAGCCTGGCTCCCAGTGGACACTGCAGAAAAGTACCAATTAAGTCCATGTATGTGGAGACCTGACTGTGTTTACTGGAAGAACAGATAAAGACAGGTCTTAGCTTTGCTTCATCATTGCATAATGCCCCTCTGCATGAATGGAGGATATTTATGTCACAAGTCGATAGCAACCAGAGTGAAATGTAAACATTATGCAGGCTGAGCTGAAAAACTCTTTCCAGTGAATAAAAAAAAATAAAAGCCTCGACATTCTTTGGACATCTTATTTTAAAATGCCAAATACAAGGCTCTCTTTTAAGAATGGAAAAATGGCATTGCACCTTCAAAATATACTTTGGCACCATCAGCCCATTGCTATTGCACTACTGTATCCATGAATAGGGATGCACTGACCCCATACTGATATCGTCCGACACTGACTCAAATAGCTGGATCAGGTTCCTTTCAATTCAGTTCCATGTTTATATACTATATACCAGGGGTGGCGAACCTGTGGCTCTTGAGCCGTATGCGGCTCTTTGCCTGCACCTGTGAGGCTCTTACTGTGTGGCTGGGGGCTGTGTCATTGGTTGATTGTTGTTTTTAACTTTTCTGAAACATACAGTATTTCAGATAAGTAAAAAAAAACACATTTGAATGCATCTGCCAATACTGCCAATACATTTGCCAATTATTTTAAAATGGAAAATAATGCAGCAGAGTTTTGAGGACAGATTCTGCAACCTGAGGAAAAACAGCGGCCACAGATCACCTTCCTCGTTAACCCTTTCACTGCTGAATCAGATTGTTTGAAAGCCCCTTTAGTGACAAATGAGTGAGAGAGTTGCTTCGAGTGGCCACAACCGAGTTCAAGCAAGACCTGAAAAGGATTGTGGATAACAAAGACTGTCAGGTTTCCCACTGAGTCAATCTAAGTGAGAAAAAAAACTATGAAAACTGCTATGTATTATGACTGTCATCAGATCTGGAAGACACTGTTGCTGTTGTAGTGTGGACGTGCATGTGTTGAGTGTTTTTTTGCTATGGTGCGTTTTTTTTTGTGGCTCTTTATACCTAACTGGTTGGCCACCCCTGCTATATACAGTACATTAAATATTGGATTTTAATTCCTGTTTAATTTTTGACAAATTCCTGTTTCATGTACGTTTTCAGAATTTTAATACCGACTTGGTATCGAAGTATCGGTTCTTGTGACATCCCTAATCACGACGTCTCCCGACCATTCTCAGTTGCCAGACTAAAAGCTAGCTACCCGCCAGGCTAAGCTAAGTGAGTTAGCCTAAAGAAACCAGGGGTCTGTCCCAACTAGGGTTCAAAGCCGCAAAGCTGGAAACGTAACACTAATCAACTGGAAAAAGTCTGTGTCTGATAGAACGTGATTTACATCGATTTAAGGGTATTATATGAATACAATGGGGTTATGTGAGTCAATCAGTGTATTTAACTACCTAACTTCCCTCTCCCAAAATCACATCAAAAAGAAAGTCATTTTTATTTTGTGTGTAGATTCACTCCCCTACAAAATCACCCCAGTCATTTGAGAATTATTTATTATTTCCAAATAGAGCTATTCAAGTCATCTCGTAAGAATTACAGTATTTCTTCATATCGCAATATATAGCACACGAAAAAATATATTTCGCAATGTCAGTTTTTTCCAATATCGTGCAGTCCTAGCCAATACCCAAAGCCCAGGTATTGGTAATGAAAAAGTTGGATTGCTGCATCCCCATCCAGGAATTTGAAGGGAGGCTATAATGTCACACCTATAGTTAATTTGCTCTGGTTCGACTCAGTTGATGAGTTTGTAAACTTGGAGCAATTTCCCTTTGGTTTGGTTTGGTTTCACACCTGGAAAACTCTTAAGCATACCAAAATGTGTCATTAACCACGCAAGAACGTGTGTTCTTATTGGTCGGATGTGTCTGGGACGGGAGCAAGAAAGTAAATACAGGAAGAAGGTCCTGTGTTCTGGACATTTCCATGGTCAAACCAGCTCATTTCATTTAAATAATCAGACATTGTTTTGCGAGCGACTTTACTACGTCTGCTCTGCTCACAGAGACTTTGCTCTGCTCTGCTGCATCACAGCAAAGCACACCTGACTACAGGAGATATTTGCTCAGACTAGTGGAGTACACCTACAGTTGGTGCAGTTCGAGGTCGGATCACGTTCTCACCACAAACGAACCGCTCCAGAGTTGGAATGAAAGCGTACCGAGACCACCTCATCAAGCAGGTCTAGTATAGACTGACAAGCCAGACCCACATCAAGATGTTGGGTTACTTACTCACGTTTTCTGGAACTTTCATCCATATCTCAATGTCTTCCCCCGGAGTGCTCATTAAATCAAAATGGATCAACTTGCTCTGAGTAAACACTCATAAATGAATTCACATTTTCATCACAACTACCTAATTACCAATTATTATCAGTTATGATTATGATTATCAGTTATATATATACATAAATATATGTATAAACATACTATAATGCCATAATATTATAGACACAGTAGGCTGCTGTAGAACAAGAAACACAAAGGAAATCTCAAAGGAAAAACGTGATGAGTTTCTAAGCATACAACTGACAACTTGGCTTCCAGTGAGGCAGGAGACCTCAGGAATACCTGGAGTCATCCTCAGCACTGAGTAGGCTTTGGCACCCATCTAATCATCACTGTGTTGGATTGTTTCATGTTGGAGCCCCGCCTCTTCAGGGAGCAGCAGTGATTGATGGCTCGGCTGAGTGCGCTGAGGTCGACCTCACCGCTGGGGCCAGGCCATCCAAAACCCAATACCACTGAGAAAATATTATGGGTTAGAGTTAATTGTGCAAGTGGGTCAGGTTCAATTACAGCCAGCTAAAAGAGCCCATTCACCACCACACCTTTATATAAACCGGGTGGCGAGGGAAAAGGGCTGAACCACCCCATAATGGAAAGAAAAATTCACACTCAGGCACATACGTTGGTATGTTTCTTATTTGCATGGATCACTGGATAGACGTGATGTCATGTTGAAATATGTTCAGTGCAGCAACAGTACACAATCTAAACTAATATACTGTACTTGGATATTTTCAGATTCCTTAAATTGGCAAAACAAAGAATTGTTAACAAGACTTGTACTGAGCGGGACATTTTACTGTTTCTTGTAAGCACTCCCTGATGGAAAAACTCTGCAATGGAGACACTGTTTCTAACTGACCTCTAACATATGTTTGGCATTTATGTGCTGACATTTCTGGTTACTTATTAGCTAGTGCTGGGCAGTCTACCGCCTCAACCGGTATACCGGTCTTAATTTCCCGAATGATAGGAATTTTTGACATACCAATTCACAGCCGTGGAGAGTGCTGTAAATTCAAACTGCGAGTGAATTGCAAAAGGTTCCCCTGTTTACTGCATACCCTTCTCACTCAGGGTTGTAACGGTATAACAAAACAATTAATAACCCACAACTAACTCTCTTTAACAGGGTAGAACACCGTGGGACACAATTTGTGACACGAACAATTTGTAACACTAATAATTGTTTAAAATTTACACTGCTGAACAACACGCTGGCTAACATTATAGCTGCTAGCTAGCCGGATAGCATAAGCGTCTGTTAAGCTAGGAGAGGCTCTGGTCGCTACTGCACATTCAAGAACAGAGAAGAAAGATAGAGGATGAAGAAAGACTGGAGAAAAAGCAGAACGTGTGCCCAAGAAAGGAACCGTCTGCTGTTCCCAAGTTTTTTAATTAAACTTTAAAAAAAAATCGTACTTCATTTAGCACTGTCGATGCTGGTCGTGCTTACATTACTCTGTCACCTCAAGCATGCAGCGGATCGACATTACAAACGCAATAACAATCCACCTACGGTCCCGCTACAGACTGTCGAGTAAGACGGTTCAAAGCAGTGATTCAAACACTGGATTTAAGATATGTCTTGTCTTCTGCCAAACTAGTATCCAAACATTATACCAACCACACTGAAGCAAGCTGACAGCGGCGCTACGTTCAGTCGCCCACATTTCTACAACAACCTACCGTTACCTGTGGCCAAGGTAGTGTTTATTCAGCTATCTTACAATATTTAGTTTTGAAAAGGAAGCAATGTTAAATTTGTTGGTATATCTATTTAATTTAATTTATTTTACTACTTTGCACAATAAAAACAGTTTACACTCTGTAACTGTTTCATGCATTCTAATTTCCTTCATATATTGTATAATGTTGTGGAGCAAGCAAACTCTTTAGTAATCAAAGCTTTTAGTAAACATGATGACATTGAAATGATTTTTATATTCTATGTACTCCTGGCAGTATAATAAGCCATTATAAACCTATATAAAAGGTCCAGTCATGCAAAAGAAAGAAAATACCGTCATATACATACAGTGATACAAATGTTTGGTCATACAGCCCAGCAATATTATTAGCAGACATATATGTTCGAAGCTGAGAAAATACAAACCCTGGAGACTTAGTGGTTTAAGGTGCTGACAATAAACAGCAATGTCCCCAGTTCTTGTCCAGCCAGGGACGTTTGTTGCATTTAATTCCCTATCTCTCTCATTTTCTCTTTCAAGTAACACAGAACTAATTGTCAAAAATGTTGCATTACACCTAAGTAGCCACAACTGTCACATCATATATTGCAACCTGCAAATAGCCATTAATGTTAAAACAGTGCTTGATGCAGTCGCTCCAATTAAAACCAGGAAACCTACAATAAAGGCTGGAAAGATAGAATTACTGAACTAATTTTAGCATGTTTTAAAAGGTAGCACCTCCCTGACCTGTAAACAAATAAGTTATTAAAAAATATAAAATTTAGCAATACCACTTCAGCACTGAACACTGTCTGACTACTGTCCAAACTCTCAAGTGGTGTTGTAACTCAACATAAATAGAATCTTTCCCTCTCCACAGATGTCAAGTGACAGGTCAAGTTATGGTTAAAATGAGAGAAAATGCTCGTAGCTTTATGAAGACACAAGAGAAAGCCAGCTAATGTGAAGGGGAAGTCAGTGCAGCGTCTTGGCTGGGGTTCAGTAGTTCAGGTTGAAAAGGTTACCATTATCTGAAGGAGCGTCTGAGAGGCCGAGATGCACAATACAACCACTGACCTGTAACAGAAAACCTGCCAGTGGTCACAGAAGCTTTCAAAGAGGGACAGGGCCGTGTCGTTCATTAACAAGGCCTTGGTTTAAACCAAGATGCCAATCACAGAACAATGCCAGTCACTATGTATTTGCCCTTCTAAACAGACTGGTTTGTAATGAGGCCAGGCTAGACGACAGGACTGACCATAAAACAAAAGACAAGACAAGACAATTAGTAATTCTTTAGTGAGGCTTGTGGCTCAAATATGAGCTCTTTCCACTCGCTGATTCATCTCAGCATCATATGCAGCCTAGAGAAAGAACAAGCATGGTTATCTAATAATTTAATTGAATATTTATATCAAGCAGAGAACACTGACAAGTTTAAATTTGTTTGTTGTGCTGTTCTTTGTGCCAAAGAAACAAACATCTTCATTATAAGAAAATTACTCAACTGTTTGAAAAGAAAACCGCTTGAAACGCCTGTTTAGCCTGCTATACAACTACCTATACTGTAGTATAGGGTTGGGCGATGTCCCCTAAATTAAACTAATACGCGCAGATACCGTGGGTGCACGGAAAATACTGAGCATCCACGTGTTCCAGACTGCCAGTAGGCTACATTTATTTAAAATTAAACATTGCAGTTGTTGCTAAGTGGAGCGTGTGAGCGCTGATTGCGGTTACGTGTCAGTTAAACTTCTCTTCTCCAAGCCCATCTGTATTTGTGAGAAGCGGCGCTGTCCTGAGTTGAGTTGACTTTACAGCTTTATTAACGAGTTAATAGGCGTGTTTGTTCGTGTCGGCCGTTGTCCATTTCCTAAGGTTCTGAAATTTTTTTTTTTTTTTTTTTTTTTAAAAAAGGGTGTGCGCCCGTGAGCACGCACTGAGGAAAACATAAATCGGCGCCTATGATAGAGGAAGACTGACAGCTCTAATATACATATTATAATTTATTTACAAGACTGTCAAGGGAGACGGGTATCTCTCTGCCCTGTCAAACGCTGCTTTCCCTCTCCTTTGCCTGCTCCGTGGCCGGTGTGTATGAGTGACAGCCTGATCAGCAAGCTTGATACGTTACGCCCGCAATCTCTTGTGGAGCATTATAACTTCGAAAAACTACAGGTTCCAGTTAATCTTATAATGGATATGTGTGTTGTGTTATTTAAACAAACGATCGGGGAACTAAACGCCTCTTGTCCGCGAGTCTCCTGATGGAGCTCCAGCCAGCTCACAGTGGGTCTGTGAAGGTGGACAGGCCGATCAGCATGCCAGCGACCCCAACAGGCACCGGCCGGCTGTCACGTCAGACTGTGGAGCTTCTGAAATCTGACACAGTCGGACCAAATTTGCAATTAGCCATCCATTTTTGTAAAGCAGCCTATATTTGAGCTCTACACAGTTGATTTCTCGCATAAAAAAGTCTCAGAAGTGAATTTAGACCAGCGTCACATCAGTTAAGTTAACTTTAACCAGCCCAGTTCTAGAAAAACAGACTTAACTTAACATACCGGCTATCTGGGAGTTCCAGGTGAACTCAAGGAAGACATTACTGTACGTTAGCTGTGTGCTGATGCCAGGCTGCAGAGCAGTCCAGAAGGATTGTAACCGTGGATTTCCACAGGATGCGGAACGTCTGCGGACCGGCTCCGTTGCGGAACGGCTACGTGCTCCGCCGTCCGTCAATACCCACCAGGTCCGGTGTTTTTTTGTGTGTGTGATCCGCGAGTTCACGTATGTTTGCGCGATATAACAGGATGTAGTTTCTATAAATAGAACTAGGGCTGAACGATTTTTGAAAATAATCTAATTGCCATTTCTTTCCCAAATATTGCGATTACGATTCGATATTCGAATATTTTTTTAAGCTCTTTGTCTTCTGCATTATTCAACAAAGAATAATATAATTATGTATAGTATGAACACACAATTACACACTAGACAGTTAAATAAGTAAAAATATAGCACACACACACACACGTTTTTTTTACAGTGCACAGAGAGGAGCTGCCTCCAGCCCCTCCCCCTCGTGAAGTTGCGTGCTGCCGAGTGCACTTGCTCAGAGAGGCTATCGTTACGTTAGCTAGTTGCTGGTGTTCTTGCCATGGGATTAACTGTACTAATAAAACTGTTGAAACCCCGCGGCCACGCTGCTGTGAAAGCTCCCCGAACGTCATGTATCAGTCTGATTGTTACCCCTCTCAGTGGCAGCTCCTCCACTCCATATCTTTATAACGGAGCTAACCGCTAACCGGAGCTAACCGCTAATCAGAGCTAACCGCTAATCAGAGCTAACCGCTAATCAGAGCTAATCGTTGCCAACCGAGCCTTGAGTTCTGTGTGCCTGTATCCATTAACTGCATGTATAGACTCAAGCCCGAATAAAACCCTTCATTTTATTAAAATGGCTGTAAAAGTTTTAAACTACAACTCAGAGTTGTTTGAATGACAGAAATCAGCTCAAGGTACAGTGTAGCGTTAGCATGCTAGTTGATGCTTTCTCTACGGAGTGCAGACTGATTGCTCTTGCGAGTCATGTGACCAAATCGCAGCCTTTGCGATTAGGAAATCGCGTTTTAACATATATTATCGCAAATGCAATTAATTGTTCAGCCCTAGTTCCATTATCTTTATTGTGACTATTATTGCCATTGTTGATTACACCCCCAACAGGCACGTCAGACACCGCCTACTAAGAGCCTGGATCTGTCCAAGGTTTCTCCCTAAAAATAAGATTTCCGAGGTTTCTCCCTAAAAGGGAGTTTTTCCTCACCACTGTCGCACTAAATGCTTGCTTGAGTTTTAACATATCGCGATATTATCGAAAATGCAATTAATCATTCAGCCCTAAACAGAACCACAAAACCAACAACAGTTTGTTTCCATCCAGAGGAGTAGAGGGGAAACAACTCTGTGCTGTGTTTTCAAGGTGTAGTGCAGGAAAATATGACCCGCCGTGAGCACGGTGTATTTTATTTTGAAAAGTAACCGGATGTTTTATTTTGTTTCTGTGCTCGACTTCCTGTCCCGCACAATCAGAATTGTGCTGAATTGCTGCGGAGCTCTCCGTCGTCCGTCAAAAATAGAAGCTCTGCGTATCTGCTCCGGAGTAGGGACGCAGACGTCCCGCAGTCAGTGGAAATACACACATTGACTTTAATGGAAACCTAATGACTCCGTCGACGTTCCACAGACGTTCCGCATCCAGTGGAAACTGCCGGTAAAACATTCCTTGTAACGGATTGGACAGCTTTTGTCAAAGAATGCTGTTGCTAAGTAACAATGTACAATGCTTATTGGAGTCACGTTACATTACTGCTAATGAATCCCCAACATTTATGGATTTTGCTGCTTCATAATAAAAACATTCAAATACCAAAATAACGGAGGACTTTTATTGTGAAGAACTTATAGAAAAAGAAATCGTTCACAGCCGGGGCTTGACTACGCATATTTCCGTCAACTCCAGACTTTTTTCGAGTAGTTTTCAGCGCTAGTCCATGACACCATTAGTACATCACTTGTCACTTTTCTTTTCATAAGGCACACTCTGGGAAAATGAAGTTTGCAGTGAGCTTTGTTTCGGGGCTGGAGCTTTTTCGGGTTGTCAATGGTTTGCGGCTGGGGCTTCTGCAGTGCGCAGTTTCACACACTCTGCAGTTTATGCCACTGTTTTAGGTAGTGAAAAAGATTTGTAGTGCTTCCACCCCTGGCTGTAACTTGTTTATGGCACTCCCTACATGTAACGTGATTTTGTTGCTCATCTGATACTTTGAATCCGAACCATCTCCAAATTACTGAGCCACTGCTTTTTCTTTTACTAACCAATTCCTCCTCCGCACGCTCCGCAGACGTTGTTGCTTCCTCCATGTTTATTGAAGAGTGGCTGAGTGTCTGTTCCTGCCCCTCCCCCCTCTGTGCATGAAAGGGAAGGGGCGGGGCGCGGGGACCAGTGCAGAGAGCTCCGCCGGGTCAGCAGCTTGCTTGGAGCAAGGATCACAGCGCAAATTTGAACTATATCGATATATGCGATATGGTCTAATTCCATATCACGTTTAAAAATATATCGATATAATTGTTAATATCAATATATCGCCCAGCCCTACTAGTAATATTACAACTTCATTCTCATTATAATACAACTTTTTTCCTTAAAATATTATGACTTTCCCAACTGCTCAGAGAACACAGATATGTAACATGTTTTTAATGTGCAGAAAGTTGTGAACGTGAGCAGAAATCGTAGCAGGAGGCGTTCCCTCCAGGGCAGATGCACACCCTTACCTTTACCCACAGTATTCATTTGCATTTTCTCATTTATTGTTCTATTTAATGCATTTGTACTATTGAGCAAAGCAAAAATGTATTTTGAAAAGATTTTTTTTTATATTTAATTTTGTTAAACGTACAATATGTAACTTTCTGCCGCTAGGGGTCTCTCAAGTGGATTGTAAACACAGACATTTGATGACGTAGGGAAGTTGCGTGGAATTATGGGAGTTTTTATTGCTAAACGCTAATTGTTGATTAGAATGCATCTGTTCATGGACGAGTTTACCCATTCAAGTTTATTCACATTATGTTTAGTAACGTTTATTCATATCATGCTAATAAAATAGCTGCAGTTTCCCCAACATAATTACGTTTTTCTTGATTCAATCTGTATTGGTAGCTGGCTGACCAGTTAGCTAGTGAGCCGGCAAGCTAACATTAGCGGCTAACGTTAGCAGGTTTTACCACACTATCACAGTATATTTCACATGCCAATGTCACCTTTTGGATTTTACCGGGCGGACGGGGTTTGTTCTAACGCTAGCTACTCAACGAGGCTGAGAGACGGGTGTGGGTGGGGATTGCAGGGGGACTCTCCGCGGCGGCGATGATGTTCGATTGCTGTTGTTAGCAACAGCAGAACATCTCCCAGCTGCCCGATCTCCCCCTTCACTTTTCTGTAATCTCAACTATTCGTTTTGGTGCTTAACAAACCTGTTGTCGGGTTAATTTAGCTAGCTAACTGTAAAGACAGCTAAACGCGAAGGTGGGAGAAATTCGGCAGGGAGGAGATTTTCGGTACAAACACCGTTAGCGTTTACGGAGACGTAGCTAGCTAGCTAACATTATGGATGGCCGATGTTGTGACTAGGATGCCTGGGTCTGATATTCTCTGTTTCCCGACGCTTCATTAAACTGCCGTTAGCACCCGGCACCGGCTGGGGCTAACGGTAACTAGCTATTGCTACATGTACCGGCTGTGTTGTCAGCTATCATCCCGAATGATGTCTCTTTGTGCCGGGGGAGTGAGGCAGGCAGAGCGGAGTGTGCTAGCTGGCTAAATTAGCATTAGATTAATCGTCTATCTATACAGCTAACGTTAACGTTACTAGTGAACTTTGAAGTGAACTAGTGAATTCGTGGGTTAGCGCAGTGCTGCTTTTATCCATGGTCAAAACAATCATACTACCAAAGCCCGTCTACGGAAAGCCGTTCCACTCCCTATTAAGCCCCATTGTACCTACTTTGGTTGCAGTTCCACCAGAGTTCCACTGGGGGTGATCACGGTCCAGTGCAAAATGAATGGGACCCTATGGAGCTAGACGGCTAAATTTGTCTCTTTTGCCTGATTGTCGATGAGAAATCTCAGATTTGATTGTAGTTTTTGCAAGTTCAACATGGATTATAGGTCGAAAGTTGAATGAACGAGTACTTATGCCCTTTCGATTTGTTACAGGTTGAGTCGTTGTTGCCCATAAAACGCTAGCATTCTGCTAATGAATGCTGATTGGTCAGTGAAGGACAGATTACGATCGGAGATCCCGCTTGACGGCATCCGAAGCAGAACCAGAATGCCAGAGTGAATATTTCTGCGTGGTCTTTAAAACATTAGCAAACCTCTTTCTAGCATGTGTATTAACAGGGAGAGCCTGACCTGTCAGTTGTGTTGTCGATGCCTCGAGAGAAAAAAGGAAGCGACTCAGAGCTTGCCGTAAAGCAGAATCTCTGGTCGTATATGTGTATGATGTCATTGACATTTTAAAAGGCTTTTTAGAACAAAAAAGCCACTTTAAAAAAATCTAACACCCAGCAGTGTGTATTTTCTTAGCCTCCCCTTTCAAATGCAACATTCAAATTACTAGACAAAAAATTATATCCTGTGAAAAGTGGATTTTGAGGGGTATAGCTCCATAGAGTCCCATTCATTCTGCACTGGCCTGTGAGCGCCCCCTATTTGGAACTCTGGTGTAACTGCAACCAGTTCAGAAGCCGGAAGTAACGAGAGAGTGGAACTTCTTCCCTTATTAGAAATTCTTTGATACTACTAATAACTTTATGAGCGTGTTGAACGATGTAACCCTATGATGTTATCCACCAAGCATTAGCTAGCATTAATGTTAGTTACTTGTCAACCAGCACATACATTGTAGTAACATTAAGCTGGATTAATACTGATATGTATCAATAAATAAGGTTTCTGCTGTATTACTGTGTTGCAAAGTGGCATGTTATTAATCACAAAATGATGCATTTTGGCAGAAAAAGCAGTGTTACCAGTATTTTTTCCGTGAGACGTATGATTTACAATTACTCTCGAACGTAGCATCTGGGTGCCCATGTTTTGACGGAAGTTACGAGTAACTAGATGGTGAAAGGTTATGACGCCACTGACGGGCGACTAGCTAAATCAAACATGACGTGTCTGAAAATAAAATAACAGATTTCCCTGGGATTGCCATTTGATGGAAATATTTGGGATAGTATAACTACACAACTCAAAAAAATATATAACATAGGTATGGTCGTTTTTAGACATTTTAATGCAGAAAAGTTACATATTGTACCTTTAAATATGAAGTTATTTTATAAAAAGTACTGAACATTGTTTGTTTATGTATTTCTTCTTATGCTTATTAACTTTGTAGTTGAGAAATACACAATATGAAAATGTTTGTATTTTGTGCATTTTCCTTGATAATCAAGCAAGTAAACTCATGATACCATTATATCCGAATCGCAACATTGTAAATTGTAATGGCAGTATGACTTTTCCTCCTAATGGTGCAGCTCTAATTCCTACATGCATGTTGAATCCGCAGAGAGAACTCTCCACACAACCTTACATTAATCAGCTAACAATAAGATCCTAGAACACAAACAGGGTCCAGATTAATCTGCCAGACTAAAGTGCACAACGCAAGAAACATTCAAGTGTGTGTTGTAAGCCATCTCACTAGATAAGTGACCCAACAGGTGGCAAGTCGGGGACAGTTAAAAAATAACAAACCAGGTTATAGGCCGAATTGTCTTTCCACCCCACCAGTACCCAAACCAGCAGCAAGTAAAGCATGAAAAAAATATACATAAACAACAACACCATATGCATCCTAGACTATAACCACATAGGTGTGAAGCCGCACCCACGTCAAGGGACCAAAAACAGATCAGAGAATTAGAGGAGTGGAGTGAGGGGTGGGGTGAAAATTCTGGGGATGCTCCTGATAGCAGGATCCAGACAACAGCACACACAGGGAGACCAGGTGCTACCAACACACTCCCAGACCTCCCTTGAGAACCATTATGTGTTTGTGTTCCGACGTTTGATCTTCCCAAGGGCTCTTTTATGTAGTCACCCATCTTACAAGATCTAACTGTGCAGCTATTGCTACATATCGCTTCTACTATTAGAAATTGCCATACTAATGGTGCTTGGTAGTGGGAATGGCCAATATGGATAAATTCCTATATTATGGTACTGTATATGTGACTTTAGATTACAATATGGATATACATGTTGAGACGTAATACATTTTCTGGAAAATACTGTCAATAGGGATTTTATCGATACCAATACGAATACTGCTCATCAATACAGATACTAAACTACTATCTATAATTTGGTGAAAAAAATGCAGACTTTTACTTTTTTGCAGAAATAGATTATTTTTTTTCCTGTGAGGAAGGAGTAATTACTACAAATGTCTGGTCTAACAATTCTAAAGAAACAAAATTAGTTCTATCTGGTCAGAACAGCTCACACTAAATTCCGCCGAGCAGCTTGTCACTAAAATGAGAATAGCTGATCCACCTTAAGTTACTGTACAGACACTGCTCTGCTACGTTCACAGCTCTAACCTTACCGCCTAATATTTACCACACACACGCTTACATTATACACAAAATTTCCTCAAAGGAGTTTGTTACTTGTTGTGTAGCTTACACATTTTAGTTTAAAATCATTCCCAGATGATTAGACCCGGCGGCATTAAATAATAACAATCGTTTCATCATCAGTATCGTTTGTCCAGGAACTTATCAGTACTGAGCAGTCCAGAACCGGTACCAGTTTAGTACCGCTTCTCAATATCCATACCTAATAGTCAATGGATAAAATAAAAGAACAGGAATGTGTGTGGCTAATCCAGCTGTCTGATACTGAGATTTTGAGGCTGAAACACATAGGCTGAAGATATTTCAGAGGTTGAAAACCCCTTAACATGCAGTTGCTTGCTGTATAGGCCAGTCATTACAAACTAATGCTGTGCAGTCAAACATTGCTCATACCCTTAGAATTTTATTTTCAATCCTAGCAGAGATCTCAAAGTTTCTAACGATACCAAAAACGTCACTAATGTGTATAAAATGATGAACGAGATGTCTATATTTCCATGTGACAGAATAGTGCAGCCATCATAATTGGTTTTACACACAAATGGAACATAATGTGTCTATATTTCTTTTTAATTAAACTATCGATATACAGGAAACAACTTAATGACCGTCAGTGAGATATTGGCAGTTTCATTTTTAAGGCTTTCTGTTTTCATTTCGTGTTTCCCTCCCCCTGCGTCCTCTGATAACAGCTGACAGTAGATTGACGTTCCACAGCGCTGTGCTCCAAAAAACTGAAGAAACAACAACAATCCCAGAGGGAAAGCTCTCCGTCTCGTCTGCGACTCACACAATCCTATGCCGTGTGTGCGCAGCTAGTGTAGCCAGTTAAAACATATATTTTGCGGCACATACGCTCCGCTAACGGTCCACATGCGTTACACGTTCATTGTAGCAGCACCCCCACCCCCACCCCTCAACAAGTTATTGGGGGAGAGTCACCACCCCCGCCCCCCCCTGGAAAAAATCCTAGGGGAATCACTGCAAAGAGAGAGCAGCTCACAACACTCACACAAGCATTTGTTTTTACGAGGTAAATAGTTATATAACAGCCTATATGTATTTTTTTTATGTGTTTATTTATATGTTATTTTTTTCATTGATGAAAAGGGAGACCATGGATGGTTTAGTGATTCCTGACTCAAAGCTACAGCTCTGGTGTTTTGGGGTGCTGCTGTAAATAAAAGACAAATGTTTTATGGCAGAGGCGAGAGAGAAAGGGTGAAAGAGCTGCCAACAGACAGCCCATATAAACCATGCTTCAATAAACCACTTCCTCCAACCTTCTTTCATTGACTCAACCCAGGGAGCACCGGCATTTACAGCTCAGTTCCTGCTATGTGGTGGTGGCTGCCCCGTCTGCACCCCCCCCACCCCCCTTTGATGCCAGCAGCATCCAGCTTGCAGCTTTCATGGTTCCTGCTTTCTTTGTGTTGCATCTGTTAAGTAGGTATGATTCTGAGGAATCGTAAAACAATTACTGACAAATTCCTGCAGCTCTTTGATTTCTGCCACACCATGGAAGAGGGGCAACATGGACCCTTTCCCCAAATTGTGGGGTATTTTATCCAAAAACGCTGCAAATACAACCTTACGTTTAATCCCTTATGTACACATCAACTCAGAAACTGCAGCAAGTCAGAAAATTCTCTCTCAACTTCCAGCTGCTGTATCACACAAACTGGATGTGTTCTGTGGGTAGTTTTCAGTATTTTTAGTAAAACTGGCCCCTGACATCCTGAAGTAGATGTTGCAGCATTTCTGCAGATCCTGTACCAGCATTTTGTGAAATAGTCCCTGCTTCTGGCCCCATTTTGTGTTATAATTTAAATTTGTTGCATTTGTGTTTTTTTTAATCATTACTTTATTAGCCTGATTGGGTGGGGAGAAAGCTATGCCTCTCCAGCTTCTCCAGTAGCTCTGGGTATATGTCCTGCACTGACTTGAGTGTGAGGTAAACTAAAATCGTGTCTCCCCAATCTGGCAACCAGGTCAGATCGTTTCAGATATCTCACGAGTCCTTTATAACGTCAGTTATAACGGCCCACGTATTAAAAAATTGTCGGGTTTAAAATCGGGCTCAGGCTCATAATTCCAGTTAATGTGTCGGGCCGTGCCGGGCTCGGACACAACGTACACAGGCTCAGGTAGGGTCGGGCTTGATTTTTTGGGCCCGATCTAAGCTTTACTCCCAAGCATGTGCGATTATCAACATAGTGACATGGAATGTAGTAGCCCAACAGTACGTTAGTCATTTGATTCGTTTTAATGCCCCGCTACGACTTAACATTAAGTATCATCAAACGCTGTCAGTTGGCAGGGTTATTTTTTTGGTTTACCATCATTATGAGTGACCCAATCGATTACAGACAGTTATATTAGACACTCTGCAACTTCCCTTATGTTGGATTTATTTGATACATCTGATTTCATGTTGCTAAAATTGCACTTTTTTACTGTAAGATTAAATGGAGAAGAGCTTGGATGTTAAACAAGAGCTTATTCATTATTTTACCTACTACTGTTAAAAAAAGCAAATACAGGCTACTCTTTTTGCACTTGCTCTGTTTACTTTAAGTTTTTATTTTTGTATTCCTCCTTTATTTTGTTGTTGGATTGATAGCCTACATCTGGTGTTAATAAATAGAGATTTGAACCTTATTGAAATTAGTTTTGTGTAAATTGTTAATAATTAAGCAATGGGAAAATAATTGCTAATTGAAAAATTAATCGTTAGATTAATCGAAAAATTAATCGTTAGATTAATCGAAAAATTAATCGTTAGATTAGTTGACTAATCGAAAAAATTATCGCTAGATTAATAGCTTAAAAAATAATCGTTTGGGACAGCCCTACTGTCGACCAAATAACATTGGTACTACAGAGTACTGATTTACGTTAAATCAATCAGGGCAAATATGGGTATCTGAAAGCACATCTGGGTGAGAGAGAAGAGTAAAACACTTGAGGTCGAGGTCATGCCTGTGAGATGCAGCTAAGACACAAGCCTGCATGGAGCAGTGCCGACAGCTGTATAGATTAAAATCTGAGAGTATCTGGTGTGGGAGATGTGTTTCTGATACGCTTGCCGACTTTTAGTCACTGCAACAACTTTTTTTTTTTTTTTTTTTTTTTTTTTTTTTTTACAATGGAACTAAAAAGGTTCCTTCAGCTTTATTCTGCATTTCCACCACGGTATAAAGATCTAGGAATATCAGGTAAATTATTTGGCTGACGTATGAAAACGCAACATGACGGGACGAGGGATGCTGGTGGTTGCAGCAGTAAACACACTCAGCCTGCAGCTTGCCTGTCTGTTTCATCGGAAAAACACATTGAAAAAACTGCTGCATACCGCTCACTTTTTGTCACCTAAATTATACCATAACGTCCGCCGAAAAGACCGGCAGCTCACGGTGCCCTGTCTCCGGTTCAAAGCCCCCTATTCTCAGGTGAGTGAACTACCAACTGTCACTGATACGACAAAGCTCTGTAGCTGTAGCCGGCATCACGGCTTTTCGAGCTCTTCCACTCCTCCAGAAGCCATCAACTGCTTTTAACATGCTGCGTTAACGTGAACAGAACATTGCGTTGCCTGTATATTTTCACGGCAACCCTCCATAGAGATTTATCAGCCTACTTTAAGTAACAGCGACGGTAAACATTTATTTCACACTATTATTATGGTTAAACTTTGCAATAAATCTGCGGTTCACATGCATTCCAACCCAAGTGTTGATCTGTACGGACCACGGATAAACTATGTTCCGTTACACCACTACCTATAATACACCATTTTCAGAAGCCCGGGGCCCCCGTCTGGAGCCAGGCCCAGATGGAGGGCCCGTCAGCGAGCGCCTGGTGGCCGGGTTTGCCACGGAGCACAGCCCGAAAAAGCAACGTGGCACCTCTCTCTCCATCCCATGGGCCCACCACCTGTGGGAGGAACCGCTGGGGTCGGGTGCGCTGCCACATAGGTGGCGGTGAAGGTCAGGGGCCTCGACTGACCAGACCCGGGCAGCAGAGGCTGGCTCTGGGGACGTGGAATGTCACCTCTCTGTGGGGGAAGGAGCCGGAACTTGTGCGGGAGGTGGAGCGCTACCAGTTGGATCTGGTGGGGCTTACCTCCACGCACAGTCTCGGTTCTGGAACCATACTCCTGGATAGGGGTTGGACTCTTTTCTTCTCCGGAGTTGCCCAGGGTGTGAGGCGCCGGGCGGGTGTGGAGATACTCACAAGCCCCCGGCTGAGCGCCACTACGTTGGAGTTTACCCCGGTGGACGAGAGGGTCACCTCCCTACGCCTGCGGGTTGTGGGGGGGAAAACTCTGACTGTTGTTTGTGCATATGCATCAAACAAGAGTTCGGAGTAGCCTATTCGGCTTTCTTGGAGACCTTGAATGGAGTCCTGTATGAGGCTCCAGTGGGGGACTCAACGCGCACGTGGGCAATGATGGAGATACATGGAGAGGCGTGATTGGGAGGAACGGCCTCCCTGATCTAAACCAGAGTAGTTGTCTGTTATTGGACTTCTGTGCTAGTCATGGATTGTCTATAACAAACCATGTTCGAACATAGGGATTCTCATAAGTGTACCTGGTATCAGAGCACCCTAGGCCGAAGGTCAATGATCGATTTTATAATCGTTTCATCTGATCTGAGACCGTATGTTTTAGACACTGAGGTGAAGAGAGGGGCGGAGCTGTCAACCGATCACCATCTAGTGGTGAGTTGGGTCAGGGGGTGGGGGAAGATTCTGGACAGACCTGGTAAGCCCAAACGGGTAGTGCGGGTAAATTAGGAACGTCTGGAGGAGGCCCCTGTCTGACAGACTTTCAACTCACACCTCCGGCGGAGCTTTTCGTGCATCCCT